>NC_092255.1:14660562-14683062 GCF_036320965.1 Panulirus ornatus
GATTATAAACGATAGACAAACTGAAATAGAAAGATTATAGACGATAGATAAACTGAAATACGTTTACAGACGATAGACAAACTGAAATAGAACGTTTATAGACGACAGACAAACTGAAATAGTTTATAGACGACAGACAAACTGAAATAGAACGTTTATAGACGATAGACAAACTCCTAGAATCAAGTTAGTCAAAACAACTACGAGGCACCATAGAACACAGAGGTATAGAATATGTATAATGATGATAATCTATAGAACAGAGTGTGTGTGTCTATAATTAAATTTCTGGTGAGAGCTAGTAAGACAATATATGAGGCTGGATGAGGGTGAAGTTCTCATAAATATGAGTACGACTCATGGGTCGTGGTGGTGGTGGTGAGGAGGAGGAGTGTGCGTGTGTGTGTGTGTGTGTGTGTGTGTGTGTGTGTGCGTGTGTGTGTGTGTCATCATCCCACTCAGGGACCTGTGGCTTCTCCAAGAACCTCCTCTCATCTCTTACCAGGTTTTTTTTTTTCCTTATCATTGTAGGTAGTGTCACATCACGAACAGATATAGAGTCTACATTCCCCTGCAGCTGGAAGTAGCGCAGTCATATATTTGTCTCTGTCATTTCCCGCGTTAGCGAGGTAGCGTTTAGAACAGAGGACTGAGCCTTTGAGGGAATATCCTCACTTGGACCCCTTCTCTGTTCCTCTTCTGGAAAAATAATAGAAAAAAAAAAAAAACGAGAGGGAAGGATTTCCAGCCCCCCGCTCCCTTCTCTTTTAGTCGCCTTCTACGACACACAGGGAATACGTGGGAAGTATTCTTTTTCCCCTGTCATTTCATGTGTGGCGAGGTGGCGATGGGAATGAATGAAGGCAGACAGTAGGAATTATGTACATGTGTATATATGTATATGTCTGTGTGTGTATATATATGTATACATTGAGATGTATAGGTATGTATATTTGCGTGTGTGGACGTGTATGTGGGTGGGTTGGGCCATTCTTTCGTCTGTTTCCTTGCGCTACCTCGCTAACGCAGGAGACAGCGACAAAGCAAAATGAATAAATGAATAATAAATATATATGCTAAAAAGTATGCAAGCAAGTGTATACAAAAGATGTAGGTAAAAACCACAAGGAAACGGTTTTCCGGTGGTTTAATAGATACGAATCACGAAATGTTTGGCTGGTGTATGACAGAAGGAGGAGGCCCACTTTGACCCCTGACCTCACGCGAGGTAATAAACCCGAGCGTCGGATCATTTTTTCATCAACACGAAAAGATCCTTTTTTTTTTTCCCCCGATCCTTCACACTTTTTTCTGGCGGTGTAAGGATCATCGGAGACTTCACTCCCTTCGCGCTCGACCGAATGCGTCCTTTAGAAACTTCAGGGAGAGAGAGGGTGAGTGAAAAGGATTCCTTTGGCAGCGTTGAAGTATCACTGTCGTACCTCACTGTTGTGGAGGAGGAAGAAACCCTGCACGCACCATAGGACTGGTCATGACCCTCATAGATTCGCTTTCACAAAACGCTTCAGGCGTTACGGAGCGATCTGATCAAACCCTTTGTCGGAACTGTTCATAACTTAGGTCATATATATAAATATATAAATATATATATATATATATATATATATATATATATATATATATATTTATATATATATTTCTTTTTCTTTCTTTCATACTTTTCGCCATTTCCCGCAATAGCGAGGTTGCGTTAAGAACAGACGACTGGACCTTTGAGGGAATATCCTCACCTGGCCCCCTTCTCTGTTCCTTCTTTTGGAAAATTAAAATTGAGAGGGGAGGATTTCCAGCCCCCCGCTCCCTCCCCTTTTAGTCGCTTTCTACGACACGCAGGGAATACGTGGGAAGTATTCTTTCTCCCCTATCCCCAGGGATATTATATATATATATATATTCCTATGAATCCACGGGGAAAATGAAACACGAAAAGTTCCCAAGTGCACTTTCGTGTAATTACCACATCAGGGGAGACACAAGGGAGAAATCCCCTGATGATGTGATTATTACACGAAAGTGCACTTGGGAACTTTTCGTGGTTCATTTTCCCCGTGGACTCATAGGAATATCTTGATCACGCGCAAAATTGTGATCCTTTCCAATACATATATATATATATATATATATATATATATATATATATATATATATATATATATATATATATATATAGCCTGGCTGCTGGTGGTGCTGGCAGACCGTGTTGGTGTAGTTCTATGGAACAGGCGAGAACAAGGAAAGGTCTGGGGGAGTGGTTCGTTTGGTCGAGACTGTATCGAACCCTCAAAATCTCGACGAGTGGAGACAGTGCCTTAGACGCGTTTGGTTCGAAGCTGTGCTTAACCATTCGTCTCGCCAGTCTGACTGATGGTTCGGCACAGCTGAACGAAGCTGAGGCGAACCCACTGTCACGACAGGCGGAGACAGAGGCTGGGATATACCCCTGGTCGAGGCTGTACCGAGCCCTCTGTCTCAACAGGCAAAGACAGAGGTTGGGACAAAGCATGGGGCCCTGGTCTGTCTTCTCGTTTACCCTTCCCTATAAGGTCTCACTTACACGAGGTCAAAAGAGACACAGATAAGAGGTCTCACACACACACACACACACACACACACGAGACATATATAGGCCACACACAAACTCTCTCTCTCTCTCTCTCTCTCTCTCTCTCTCTCTCTCTCTCTCTCTCTCTGATAACAGGGGAAAAAAAAAGAGAAAAATTCTTCTCCCAGAAATTCCTTCGACGAGACGGAAACGACTGACGAACAACGGGCGAGACGCTTTCAGTCGTCGACCCTTGTATCCTGCAACAGAGATACCAGCCTTATCGTGTCTCCTGCTTCCCTCCCACATCACCTGTCCCTCTAGAGCAGCTGATAGTGAGGGAGGGAGGGAGGGAGGGAGGAGGGAGGAGGGTGGAATATTCAGTGTCAGCAGACGACGTCAACAGTGGCTGGCGTACAGCAAAGTGAAGACCGATAAGTCAACGACCAATATTGTCAACGACCAATATTGATAGACGCTACGAAACATCGTTCACTCTAGGTGTTCTGTAGCATTCGTCTGTGCCATCCCGAAAGACAAATCAATCAACAAATTTGGAAAAATAATGATTATTGAATGATTTTTGATCATGAATAAGAACCAACATGATGCTCTTCATTGTAACTTCTTTATTTTGAAGTCATCTCAAAGTGGTTGTCCTTCGTTTACATGAACATTCATGACATCAAAGTGTTTTTATGACAAGGACACTTTGAACTCGTACGTAATTAAAACAAGTATACACAAGAGTGTGTGATATAAGTGTATACTTAACACACACACAAAAGTGGAGATACTTATTATGACTTTTATCTATCCATACACTTAAGCGAAACGGGGCACAACATACTTAAAACAAGTACACAAAAGAGTATGATAAGTGTATACTTAACACATACACAAAAGTGGAGATACTTATTATGACTTTAATATATCGATACACTTAAGCGAAACAGGGTACAACATTAGTGCAGTCGAGCGAGTTCTATGAGAGCGACTGAAATCAAGTACTTTTTTTTAGTCATGAATCTATCTTTAACCCTTAGCTATCACCTGTAGTCAGACTTTGTATAGAAGAAAACGTTACGAGAGAAGCGGGCGTAAACAGACACTTGCTTCCATTCTCATGTCTGAACTGAATTAAGTCTTCACTGAAATTTAATGAGACATCAAAAGAGTCACTTCATTACTTCTTATTATCATAACTTAGCTTCATCCTTTTTTACCTTCTTCATTCAATATGGTTTCAGCCGGGGCACGCCTTGCCCAACGCTGTTTCATTCAACATGCGAAAGAAAAATTCAATCCTGGAGGAAGAAAAAGTCATCCACTGAAGTTGGGAGAAAGTCATCCACTGAAGTTGGGAGAAAGTCATCCACTGAAGTAGGGAGAAAGTCATCCACTGAAGTTGGGAGAAAGTCGTCATCCACTGAAGTAGGGAGAAAGTCATCCACTGAAGTAGGGAGAAAGTCATCCACTGAAGTTGGGAGAAAGTCATCCACTGAAGTTGGGAGAAAGTCATCCACTGAAGTAGGGAGAAAGTCATCCACTGAAGTAGGGAGAAAGTCATCCACTGAAGTTGGGAGAAAGTCATCCACTGAAGTCGGGAGAAAGTCGTCATCCACTGAAGTAGGGAGAAAGTCATCCACTGAAGTAGGGAGAAAGTCATCCACTGAAGTAGGGAGAAAGTCGTCATCCACTGAAGTAGGGAGAAAGTCGTCATCCACCGAAGTAGGGAGAAAGTCATCCACTGAAGTTGGGAGAAAGTCATCCACTGAAGTAGGGAGAAAGTCATCCACTGAAGTTGGGAGAAAGTCATCCACTGAAGTAGGGAGAAAGTCATCCACTGAAGTAGGGAGAAAGTCATCCACTGAAGTTGGGAGAAAGTCATCCTCCGAAGTAGGGAGAAAGTCATCCACTGAAGTTGGGAGAAAGTCATCCACTGAAGTAGGGAGAAAGTCATCCACTGAAGTTGGGAGAAAGTCATCCACTGAAGTAGGGAGAAAGTCATCCACTGAAGTTGGGAGAAAGTCATCCACTGAAGTAGGGAGAAAGTCGTCATCCACTGAAGTTGGGAGAAAGTCATCCACTGAAGTTGGGAGAAAGTCATCCACTGAAGTAGGGAGAAAGTCATCCACTGAAGTAGGGAGAAAGTCGTCATCCACTGAAGTAGGGAGAAAGTCATCCACTGAAGTTGGGAGAAAGTCATCCACTGAAGTAGGGAGAAAGTCGTCATCCACTGAAGTTGGGAGAAAGTCATCCACTGAAGTAGGGAGAAAGTCATCCACTGAAGTTGGGAGAAAGTCATCCACTGAAGTAGGGAGAAAGTCGTCATCCACTGAAGTAGGGAGAAAGTCATCCACTGAAGTTGGGAGAAAGTCATCCACTGAAGTAGGGAGAAAGTCGTCATCCACTGAAGTTGGGAGAAAGTCATCCACTGAAGTAGGGAGAAAGTCGTCATCCACTGAAGTTGGGAGAAAGTCATCCACTGAAGTTGGGAGAAAGTCATCCACTGAAGTAGGGAGAAAGTCGTCATCCACTGAAGTTGGGAGAAAGTCATCCACTGAAGTAGGGAGAAAGTCATCCACTGAAGTAGGGAGAAAGCCATCCACTGAGGTAGGGAGAAAGTCATCCACTGAAGTTGGGAGCGAGTCGTCCACTGAAGTAGGGAGAAAGTCATCCACTGAAGTTGGGAGCGAGTCGTCCACTGAAGTCCAGTGAGTTTTCTTCAGTCTCTCAATCTAAACTTTTTTTGGAGGGGAAAGGGGAGAGAACCAGGCTGGAAGCATTTACATCCCGAAGGATCACTCTCTCTCTCTCTCTCTCTCTCTGGCTGTGACTGCCCCTCGCTGGGAGATAAGATAGTGTCTTCCCACATCAAGGAAGAAGAAGAGGGAGGGAAGGTAAAGAAGAAGTGGAGCAGTAACTAACTGCTGACTCGATTTCGTCAAATGATCACAAAAGTCACCTTTCTAGAATGAAAGAAAAAAAAACTTCATTCAGTAACTATGATTTCTTTTGAGGACATCTGTCTTCAAGAGAAATATTGTGGGTTAGCTAAATTCTTGGTCTAAAACCTCCAAATCATTCAAGAGAGAGAGAGAGAGAGAGAGAGAGAGAGAGAGAGAGAGAGAGAGAGAGAGAGAGAGAGAGAGAGAGAGGCTCCGTCTCAGAACAAGAAGGATCAGCACAAGCTTGGCGAGTCGGAGCCAACACATGGTTTTCTACACTTAACCAAACCCTCAAGACCTTCCAAGCAGGCAGATGGAGCCACCACCGAGCGAGGCCTTTGAAGAACGTCTATATTTTGAGACTTCTGAGAAGAGGACTTGATCTTACACCTTCCTCAAGTGGGTCTTCAAGGTCCTCGTCATCGCTCTAAAGAGGATCAGGGCGCTGCGTTTGTTCTGGGAAGTCTTCCGATCTTCGGCCAGAAACCCTTGTTGGTCTTGTCCACGAGCCCTTGCGTTTTCTTCCCCGTTTTCTACGAAGACACATGGTCTTGTTGATGTGCCCGAGAGACTCTATGTCACTCTCATTCAAAGACCATCTGAGCAACAGAATGACATATGACCCTCTTGTGATTATATTCCATTGTAAGAATATAGATATTTCTATACCACAATGCTATCTATGGTCCTTATTATGTCCTCTGTGATGGTGGAGAAGCAGGACGTCTTTTTTAAGCGAGTAAATTCAGATACGCGAAGCAAACTCGAGGTATCGGATCCAATCTTCTATTCCCACTCAGTCCTCATCTTAACCACGTCTGCAGTATCACAAGTGAAAGGAAAGGGATGAAACGTTTTTTCCAGGGTACAGATAGAAACGTTTTTTTGTGTTTTTTTAACGTTTGTGTTTCCTAATTGAAGTCTGAGGAACCGTGGGCGTCTGTGGGGAAAACACACACCCAAAGAGGAAATATATTTCCGTAATTTTCCTCGTTGACCAAAATGGAGATGAGGTGGTTAGATTCTACTAATGCCTGAAACTCTGTCGGTCTTGATATTGTGGTAGAATTTGGTATCAGTTATCATACCCACGAAGGTTGGGATGATAAGGTCTTGATATATTGGTAGATTAAAGTTATCATACCCTCGCTGGTCAAGATGATAAGGTCTTGATACATTGGTAAATTATGTTATAAGTTATCATACCAACGCTGGTCGAGATGATAAAGTCTTGATATATTGGTAGATTATGATATCAGTTATCAAAGAGAGAGAGAGAGAGAGAGAGAGAGAGAGAGAGAGAGAGAGAGAGAGAGAGAGAGAGAGAGAGAGAGAGAGAGAGAGAGAAAAGACATTTAGTTCGCTTTTACAAGATCGTCGGGAGGAGCGTCTGTAGCCAATGGCTTCTTCATACCGTCTTTTAAGGAAGGGATTCGAAAACAAGAGAGAGATGTTCACGGTCTGCCTGCTACACCCAGGGAGATATGCAAATAAACTTAATGCCACGGATGCGAGAGGAACATTGCCCTTTCCCTCGTTAAGACCCGTTGGAGCGCAAAATGCTGTGTGCACACATTTTCTTTCTGTTTTCTAAAGTCATGTAACTCAGGAGGCCGCCAGACCTTCTGGGAGGTGGCGAGGAAGAGCTTCCGTGATGGCCCGTAAAAGTGTGGTCAAAGACCACGGGAGAGGCATCCCCCAAGAGCGGATCGAGGGCTCAGTCTCGGGAGCTCAAAGACCACAGATGCGGGAGCTCAAAGACCACAGATGCGGGAGCTCAAAGACCACAGACGCGGGAGCTCAAAGACCAACCTCTGCCAGAGCAGCTTCCTTCAAAAGCACAGCCGTGGGTGAGGGGGCTCATCAAAGACCAAGGGGGGTCTCTCTCTCTCAGCTCCTGTCGTATGTCCGGTGTTGTGGAGGGTCACTGGACGAGGTGAGAGCTTCACATTCGTGGGGGGTTCCCATCACATGACCATTTCCTACCACGTCGTACAACCTCTTCCATTAACCATGTCCTCTGCCATTCGGTTCAATTGAACTACTATCTCCATATCATAGAAGGACTTCCTAACATCTCTTTCAAATAAGTTCTTCGTCTAATTCCACGTTATGGCCTCTGGTTGCTCTGTCCCTATATCACTCGAGGGAGTGTTCACTGTTCGCGTCATCAATCCGTTTTAAAAAAAACATCAAAGGGTGTGATCAAGTCACCCCTGACTCTTTTCTATTCCAAGGTGGGTAAATCTAAAGCCTCTAGCCTCTCCTTGTAACTCACCTCCCTTCATTCTGGTACCATCTTCGTCGCCCTTCTCTGGACCTTCTCTATCAGCTCTTTGTGCTTCTTTAGGTGCGGTCACCGAGCTTAAGAGTCATATTCTTCTGTATTTTTGATTTGTGGGGATTACACATGACTCTATTGGCAACACTGGCTGGCAGGTGTATTACACTGTACCTTCATCCTAATTCCCAGCCAAGTACATTGTGAAAGATTACAGTGTAGTAGAATGACACATAATTATAAAGAAACGTAGGAGTTTCTTACGTAAAAAAAAAGAAAAGAAAAGAAAGACACAGTACGTTTCAGAACAAAAGCGTTAATTCAGAAACGAAATATAAGAAGAAAATGGACTTCAGAACCTAATGACAGGGGAGACTCATGAAAGATCTGTTCCCTTATGAGACTCCTGGGAAGAGACTATACAACACGAGCAATGACAGCTACGTGAGGCCCACACAGACTGACTTTACTCTTGGAAGGCACTGACAAGTGTTGGCAGAACGATTCATGTAAAAAATAAGAACCCTCAACTCTCCCCTGGACATGGCATACCACACACACACACACACACACACACACACACACACACACACACACACGACCATTGTCCTTTTTCTCCCACTTTACGGTCTCACTCTTACCATGTAGCAGGCCGACGACCCTGATAGGTACATGTGTAGAACACACGCTCGAGCAAAGATCATCCAACAAGCGGAACATCTCAGATAACCATATGGCCATCGGTCATCACTACAGTGTGGTATTGTCCTTAGGTAGATAAAGGAAATTTCGGATATCTGAGCACTCCGGTTAATCTGAATCTTCACTCATCCGGTGCCTGGTCGTGGGACCTCAGACACACCATCCTGGTAAGTCTTCCCAGAAACAAATATAACCGTGTACACTCATCTGCTTCGCTGAATATTTGAGGCAACACACACACATATACACCCCTCCTCCTCCTCTGAGAGAGAGACGTCGTCTGCACCACACACACACACATATACCACTCCTCCACACACACACACACACACACACACACACACACACACACATACCCCTCCTCCTCCTCTGATAGAGACGTCGTCTGAACCACACACACACATATACCCCTCCTCCACACACACACACACACACATACCCCTCCTCCTCCTCTGAGAGAGACGTCGTCTGCACCACACACACACATATACCCCTCCTCCACACACACACATACCCCTCCTCCTCCTCTGAGAGAGACGTTGTCTGCAACACACACACACACACATACCCCTCCTCCTCCTCTGAGAGAGACGTCGTCTGCCTCGACTGGTCGACCTTGGCTTCTCAGCGTCAAACGGAAGCGAGGTCGACCCTTGAGCATGAGGGTGCGACCCTTGAGCACGACGGTATGACCCTTGAGTACGACGGTATGACCCTTGAGTACGACGGTATGACCCTTGAGCACGACGGTATGACCCTTGAGCACGACGGTATGACTCTTGAATACGACGGTATGACCCTTGAGTACGACGGTATGACCCTTGAGCACGACGGTATGACCCTTGAGTACGACGGTATGACCCTTGAGCACGACGGTATGACCCTTGAGCACGACGGTATGACCCTTGAGCACGACGGTATGACCCTTGTGCACGACAGTATGACCCTTGAGTACGACGGTATGACCCTTGTGCATGACAGTATGACCCTTGAGTACGACGGTATGACCCTTGAGTACGACGGTATGACCCTTGAGTACGACGGTATGACCCTTGAGCACGACGGTATGACCCTTGAGCACGACGGTATGACTCTTGAATACGACGGTATGACCCTTGAGCACGACGGTACGACCCTTGAGCACGACGGTATGACCCTTGAGTACGACGGTATGACCCTTGTGCACGACGGTATGACCCTTAAGCACGACGGTATGACCCTTGAGCACGACGGTATGACCCTTGAGCACGACGGTACGACCCTTGAGTACGACGGTATGACCCTTGAGCACGACGGTATGACCCTTGAGCACGACGGTATGACCCTTGAGCACGACGGTATGACCCTTGAGCACGACGGTATGACCCTTGAGCACGACGGTATGACCGTTGAGTACGACGGTATGACCCTTGAGTACGACGGTATGACCCTTGTGCACGACGGTATGACCCTTGAGCACGACGGTATGACCCTTGAGCACGACGGTATGACCCTTGTGCACGACGGTACGACCCTTGAGCACGACGGTACGACCCTTGAGCACGACGGAGGACGTAACGATCCTTAAGCACGGCGTTACGTTGCTCCAGTCACGGACGAGAGTCCTCCTCAACCCCGTCCTTCGATGAAGAGATAAGGCCAAAGGAAAAGACCAAAAGAAGAAAAAAAAAGAAGGGAGAAGAATAATGTAGGAGTCTCTGAAGAAGCGAAGGACACGAGACACCGTGTCAAGGATGTTCGGAAGGAACTGAGGTGGTGTAGGAGGCTCTAGAGTTTAGCGGCGTAAGGAAAGAAACAGACATTACAACCATGAACTCTTAAAACTGCCAGAAGCGACATCTTAGTTATATGACAGCGAAACAAACCTACGTCATAACAGATCTCGTTTTCTATGCAACAAATCACTCACCTGCCGATAACAAGGTCATTTGATAATAAGCTGGTAATTAACATCCGTAATATCATATGCATCTCATAGTGACACGTAACTACGATGATTATGGTCATTAGGTAGTCTTCTCATTGGTGTCTCACACCACAAAAGCACCAAAGAATCGAATCGAAAAAAAAAAACAGACTCGCTCTCCTCCTTTAACCTCGCTAACAACTACATGGAAAGCTTAACTACCCACGACGGTCGTCAAGCTTGTTGACGACTCATTACGTCGTTGTGAGCGCACCCGGGTGAGGCTGTAAAGCTGTCGCCTCCTTGAACAAATGGCAAGAACGTCTCTTGACGCTGGCTGACAGTGGCTGTGTTTGTGTGGCTGCAGGAAGAACCAGAGTGACGTGTGTGTGTGTGTGTGTGTGTGTGTGTGTGTGTGTGTGTGTGGCTGCAGGAAGAACCAGAGGGACGTGTGTGTGTGTGTGTGTGTGTGTGTGTGTGTGTGTGTGTGTGTGTGTGTGTGTGTGTGGCTGCAAGAAGGACCAGAGGGACGTGTGTGTGTGTGTGTGTGTGTGTGTGTGTGTGTGTGTGTGTGTGTGTGTGTGTGTGTGTGTGTGGCTGCAGAAGGACCAGAGGGACGTGTGTGTGTGTGTGTGTGTGTGTGTGTGTGTGTGTGTGTGTGTGTGTGTGTGTGTGTGTGTGTGTGGCTGCAGGAAGAACCAGAGGGACGTGTGTGTGTGTGTGTGTGTGTGTGTGTGTGTGTGTGGCTGCAGGGAGGACCAGAGGGACGTGTGTGTGTGTGTGTGTGTGTGTGTGTGTGTGTGTGTGTGTGGCTGCAGAAGGACCAGAGGGACGTGTGTGTGTGTGTGTGTGGCTGCAGAAGGACCAGAGGGACGTGTGTGTGTGTGTGTGTGTGTGTGTGTGTGTGTGTGGCTGCAGGGAGGACCAGAGGGACGTGTGTGTGTGTGTGTGTGTGTGTGTGGCTGCAGGGAGGACCAGAGGGACGTGTGTGTGTGTGTGTGTGGCTGCAGGGAGGACCAGAGGGACGTGTGTGTGTGTGTGTGTGTGTGGCTGCAGAAGGACCAGAGGGACGTGTGTGTGTGTGTGTGTGTGTGGCTGCAGAAGGACCAGAGGGACGTGTGTGTGTGTGTGTGTGTGGCTGCAGGGAGGACCAGAGGGACGTGTGTGTGTGTGTGTGTGGCTGCAGAAGGACCAGAGGGACGTGTGTGTGTGTGTGTGTGTGTGTGTGTGGCTGCAGGGAGAACCAGAGGGACGTGTGTGTGTGTGTGTGTGTGTGTGGCTGCAGGGAGGACCAGAGGGACGTGTGTGTGTGTGTGTGTGTGTGTGTGTGTGTGTGGCTGCAGAAGGACCAGAGGGACGTGTGTGTGTGTGTGTGTGTGTGTGTGTGTGTGTGTGTGTGTGTGGCTGCAGAAGGACCAGAGGGACGTGTGTGTGTGTGTGTGTGTGTGTGTGTTTAGCTGCAGGAAGGACACGGTGAGGCTGTGTCCCTGTGAACGGTGAGTGTCAGTGGAGCCGTGTCCCTGTGAACGGTGAGCGTCAGTGCAGCCGTGTCCCTGTGAACGGTGAGCGTCAGTGGAGCCGTGTCCCTGTGAACGGTGAGCGTCAGTGGAGCCGTGTCCGTGTGAACGGGGAAGCCGTTGTATAGACAACAGACACACAGGTCATTCCCCTGACCTTGTGCATCTCGAGGGTCAGCTGAACCCCTTCAGCTGATGGTAGGAATTCCAATTGTTCTCCTTGAACATATAGATAGATAAGTAAACAGGTAGGAAGGTAGATAGATAGTCAGGTAGGCAGGTAAGTAGGTAGGTAGGTAGGTAGATAGATGGATGGATGGATAGATAGATAGATGGATAGATAATAGATAGGTAGATAGATAGGCAGATAGATAGATAAATAAAGATAGACTGATAGATAGAAGATGGGTAGATTGATTGAGAGAGAGAGAGAGAGAGAGAGAGAGAGAGAGAGAGAGAGAGAGAGAGAGAGAGAGAGAGAGAGAGTAAATTCCCGGTCCCTCCCTCACCGTCAGAGCCACGAAGAACAAATTGGTTTCCTGCGCTGTGAAGCGACCTTGATGCAATCGGATTTTTGGGTAATAGAATACACGAGAACACGAGAGAGAGAGAGAGAGAGAGAGAGAGAGAGAGAGAGAGAGAGAGAGAGAGAGAGAGAGAGAGAGAGAATGACAACAGGTAATCCCCTTCAGGGACTCTCTCAGGTGGTGAACGATGCCAACTGATTTTCTGCATCGGTCCCACGTAAGGTATTTTCTTTATCAGAAAACAACGTCAAATGTCATAAGATGTCAAGCAAGATATTTTCGATAACCATTCCACGAGGGTACGACCCTTGAGCACGAGGGTACGACCTTTGAGCACGAGGGTGCGACCCTTGAGCACGAGGGTGCGACCCTTGAGCACGAGGGTACGACCTTTGAGCACGACGGTACGACCCTTGAGCACGACGGTGCGACCCTTGAGCACGAAGGTACGACCCTTAAGCACGAGGGTACGACCCTTGAGCACGAGGGTACGACCTATGAGCACGAGGGTACGACCCTTGAGCACGAGGGTGCGACCCTTGAGCACGAAGGTGCGACCCTTGGGTTTGACGACCCAGTCTTTGACATGACCCTTATGGGTCATGTCAAAAGGCTAGGTTATGAAACCATAGGTCGTAACATGGTGTTCAAGGTCTGTACCGTCATAACCTAGAATTGTACCGTCGAACAGAGTAGGTTAAGAAATATTACGTATAAAAATGACAGCCACAGTTATGCCTTCCACGTATTTTGTTATGGCTATGGTACATGTCAGTGGTACGCGAGTATGGTACATGTCTATGGTACGTCAGTATGGTACATGTCAGTGGTACGCGAGTATGGTACATGTCTATGGTACGTCAGTATGGTACATGTCAGTGGTACGCGAGTATGGTACATGTCTATGGTACGTCAGTATGGTACATGTCTATGGTACGTCATTATGGTAGATGTCTATGGTACGTCAGTATGGTACATGTCTATGGTACGTCAGTATGGTATATGTCTAAGGTACGTCAGTATGGTACATGTCTATGTTACGTCAGTATAGTACATGTCTACGCTACGTCATTATGGTACATGTCTACGCTACGTCATTATGGTACATGTCTACGCTACGTCATTATGGTATATGTCTATGGTACGTCAGTATGGTACATGACTACGCTACCTCATTATGATACATGTCTAAGGTACGTCAGTATGGTACATGTTAGTGGTACGTCAATATGGTACATGCCTATGTTACGTCAGTATGGTACATGTCTACATCATTATGGTACATACCACGTACCTCTTTCAAGATCAGCTGTACCATACGACAACCATGTTCAAACCATAAGGTACCAGCCAAATGGTGTCGTACCACATACCTAAAATTCCCTAACCATCCAACACATTTTAAGGACTCCCTAAAATAAGGATTCCTTAAAACCATCCAACACATTTTAAGAACTCCCTAAAACCACCATCCGGCACATTTAAAGGACTCTTAAAACAGATGGAAAAAACCTTCCAGACGCCACTTTCAGTCACTTTCCTGAACATGCTTAAACCTTCACCTTCGACACATGACGTCACACCCATTTAAACCCCCCCCATCCCCCCCGAGGCACAACCTGTGTGTTTACCGCGGTCTTCACACTCGTCCCCCCCCCCCTTCCCTCACCTTCTGGTCTTGAAATAGTCACAGAACTCAGTGTGTGTGTGTGTGTGTGTGTGTGTGTGTGGTGTGGTGTGGTGTGGTGTGTGTGGTGTGGGTGTGTGTGTGTGTGTGTGTAGCCCACCGCCAGGGTGGAAACCCTTGGTGGGGGGACCGAGGCGAGGGACGAGAGGTCGTAGCCAAGGTACATATATACACCTACACACACACACACACACTACACCTACACACACACGGTACGAAGTCAAGGTTGAAGAGTTACAGTCTATCTCTTTCTTGGTGTTGCATGACCAGGTTACTCGAAAGGGGGTTGGATCACCTAGAGAAGGTTGGATGGTTCGTCTGAATGAGGGACGATGGTTTGGCCAGATTGTATTCTTCCCCAGGTTGTAGTCCAGACAGTTTTCGAATAGCTTCATTGGTCGAGGGTGCTAGGTGGGGGACGGTTTTTCGAAGATTTCCTTTTTCCTTTTTTTTTTTCTTGTGGTAGCTGAGACGTCACGGGGAAGCGAGGCCGTAATCAAGGCCATTCCATTAACGACCCAGCCCTGGGCTTAAGGACCATTTTATCGACCGATCTCCTAAGGGGCAGATGAACAGCTGGGTGAACTGTGGACAGAGACTGTTGCTACCAGGATTCGAACCTATGTGCTCGACCCTGGATCGTTTAGTTAGCACGCTCTCGTTCGGATGGTGTCCAATCGGTTTTCTGCTTTCCGATGTCACTTGTTCCCAACCTTCTTCGTCCCTAGTTAGATCGATGATCGTTTCGATCGGCACGTTAGTTAGATCGGTGGTCGTTTCGATCGGCACCTCTTCAGCAGGCAGGTCTTCCATCGGGCATGTGTTCTGGATGGTGAGGGAGAGGCGCACATCATGCTATACCATACACTCGTCCAACACATATAACCTGTCCTCCCTTGATATGCCTTGGCCTCTTGAACGAAGCATACTGACACACAGGGACTGATTACACGTCTTTGCTACATTCGTTTGAACGTTTTTTTTCTTAAACGTTTGTTGAGATCATCAATATTTTGGGTGGGGGCCAAGATCCTATATAAATATACGAAGTTTTTTTTTTGAGACTCGAATGGTACGGTGTGTGGGTCAGGGCAGACAGACCTACACGAGAATATGGCGTCTGAGTTCAGGCAAAACCCAGAAAATCTTACTAGACGGTGTTTATGCCCTTGACCTCCTGTGGTCATTCGAGGTCAAGCTTCTCTCGCCCTCGGAGTATGAGGTTGTGAGCTCATGCGTCTGTGACCTTGTGAGTTGAAGCTTGTGAGCTTAGGTCTCTCTCTTTTTGATCGTGTGAACATAAGATTCTGAGCTCAAACTTTTGTCTCCCGACAGCTCAAGCTTTCATGACCCGTGAGTGTAAACTGGTGCACACACACACACACACACACACACACACACACAGAAAAAGATGACACAGCTCTTTGTCTTCAGTATACAATGAGAAGAACCATCACAAACCAATATTCCTGCCTACCTTTCCTTCAGCCATATCAAAAAATATTCCTATACACTCGTCATATACCCATTTAGTATATCTAATTGTCTTTCCTCTTCTTTGCCACGCAGCGTCAAGAACAGACATACAAATGGCCTTGGCTGCACATAACCACTCTCCAGCTGTCATGTCTGAGGCACTTACACCTACGCTAACCATCCACAGCCAAGACTTACACACTTCTCCTTGATTTACAGCGAACGCTTCATATACAAGCAATAATCAAAAGGAATATATATATATATATATATATATATATATATATATATATATATATATATATATATATATATATATATACGTATATATTGGAAAGGATCACAATTAAGCGCGAGATCAAGTATATTCCTACGAGTCCACGGGGAAATGAAACACCATAAGTTCCCAAGTGCACTTTTGTGTAATAATCACATCATCAACTGACTTATATTTCTTTGTATATATATATATATATATATATATATATATATATATATATATATATATATATATAATAGGAGTGCCGCTTGTTTGCTCTGTTAAAAGGATCAAAGGACGGCGTCTATTCGATCGGAAGACTTTAGCACAGCAGTGAACAGAGCGTCATCAGCAACAAGGTCAACCACCTGGTGCTAGAACACAATACCCGGCAGCTCTGTGTGTGTGTGTGTGTGTGTGTGTGTGTCTGGGTGATGGCGCGTGAGCCAGCACGGCTTTGATCGAGGGGGAGGGGATCACATAACGCGTCAGCTATTACTACGCCGTTCGTCAGCCAATGTAATCGCCAGCCCAACGCCGATTTGTTCTCAGAATCAAACCTCTTTGATCTGGACACTGGTATAATTGAAGGTGTTCTATGTGTATATCTCTCGTCGCTGTCATAGAGAGGGACGTTTTGGGACGATTGTTGGAGTATACAGGAAGGGATCCGTTTCCTTACCTTACGTATACCTTATGGTAGTTTAGGAGGTCTTCTACCCCCACAGCTGAGTCTAGGACATTACCTTACCTTACTGTACCTTACGATGGTTTGGGAGGTCTTCTACCCCCACAGCTAGAGTCGAGGACATTACATTACCTTACTGTACCTTACGATGGTTTGGGAGGTCTTCTACCCCCACAGTTGGGTCTGGGACCTTGCCTTACTATACCTCACGATGGTTTGGGAGGTCTTCTACCCTCACAGCTGGGTCTGAAACCTTACCTTACGTACACCTTAAGTTGGTTTGGGAGGTCTCGTACCCCCCACAGCTTGGGGAGGGGAAAGAGGTCTTCTACCCCCCACAGCTGGGTCTGAAACCTTATCTTACGCACACCTTAAGTTGGTTTGGGTGGTTTCGTACTCCCCCCACAGCTAGGGGAGGGGAAAGAGGTCTTCTAACCCCCACAGCTGGGTCTGAAACCTTACCTTACGTATTCCTCATGATTTCTTTCAGAGGTCTTCTATATACCTAGACCTTATAATGGTTTCGCTGATCCTCTATACTCTATAGCATTGCTCCTCTCCTCAGTCATGGTGGCTGGGAACCTCTATCCATAGGCAATACGTAATAACCACATCCATAAGCCATGGCTTTATACCACTGTGATGCAACCCACTGGTAAAATAAGGGTCGAAAAAGAAGATCAGTGGCAAAGTATCCGAATATCTAACGGGGTCAATTATTTGAATTTAATGGTGTTAAAGTCCATTCGCATGAAAGTGGGTAATAAAATGGCCCCAAACCCCTGTGTGTGTGTGTGTGTGTGTGTGTGTGAAGTCTTTCAAAGGGGAGGAGGGGTTACCAGAGTCTCCGAAGCCTAAAATGGGTGGAAGAGAGCGTAGGAACTTTCACAGAAAAGGGAAGAATTACGCGCTTCATTTCTTTAAAATAGTACGGGGTCAGATTACCTTCGCACACAGCAAAAAAATGAATTGATGGTGGATTACTGTTTGAAAGTTCGTACCAAGGCGGAGGTAAAGTTCAAGCACAAACACAAAGTCATGCTGACCTAACATTAATACCTCTTTCTCTAAAAAAAAATAAAATGATTCGGTTTTATTAATGTCTTAGTCACCCATACTGAAATACGGCCAGGATCCACTTCGAACAGAAAACGGTGGAAAAATGTAACCAGGGACGTAAAGAAATTGAGGTTTAATATTGGAAATTACATTATCATAATTCAATTCCCTTAGCAGCGTTCCATTATTTGCTCATGTAGGGATGTTCTCTATCTACAAACGAAGACGTAAGACACAAGACTGCCAGACCTCCGTGGTGTAGCAGGTAACTATAATGACTATGTGATTCGTTGGAAGGGTCGCCTGGAGTCGATCCTGCATGGATTCGAACCCTGGCTACGGTAGTCGGTTCGCAGTCTACCCAGCTGTTCATCCCTCGAGGTTGGTTAATAGAATGGGATGCTGGTTTAGAGTAGGGCACACACACACACACACACACACACACACACACACACGCATACACACGTATGTATATATATATATATATATATATATATATATATATATATATATATCGTTTTCCTTGATATCATCATAAAGACGTGTGGAAATGGCTGCAAAAATCAAGTCTGAATGACGTCACTAAATTTGATGGGTAACCCGGATATGACGTCACCTCTAGCTAACACATCCGGGAACACTATTATGGGATTAGAACATTACTTTTTCTTTTTAATGAGGGTTTTGCTCCAGCCATTGTCTATTATAGCCAGGTTTCCCGCGGCAAGATAGCATAATGAGAGAGATTACTGCGAGAGGAGAGGGATTTGTGCTTTGTGATATACAAGGGAGATTTTGCGTATTTTAGGATCTATAGTACTTTGAAGGGATAAAGGTGGGGGGGGGGAGGGGGGATTTACGAGTTTTGTATGAGGGTGATTAAGGTGTTTTGATGTGAGGGATGTGTATCATCATGTGAGGGAGGATTTGTTCACTGTATATTAATGTGAGGGAGGATCTGTTCACTGTATGTTAATGTGAGGGAGGATTTATGCTCTATTTAGATGCGAGGGAGGATTTTCCACAGTATCTTAATGTGAGGGAGGATTTACGTGTTGTATTCTAATGTGGGGGAGGATTTACGTGTTGTATTCTAATGTGAGGGAGGATTTACGTGTTGTATTCTAATGTGAGGGAGGATTTACGTGTTGTATTCTAATGTGAGGGAGGATTTACGTGTTGTATTCTAATGTGAGGGAGGATTTATGTGTTGTATTCTAATGTGAGGGAGGATTTGTGCTGTATTTTGATACAAGGGAGGATTTACGTACTGTATTAAGATGTGGGGAAGGATTTACTGTATTTTGATACAAGGGAGGATTTACGTACTGTATTTAAATGTGGGGAAGGATTTACTGTATTTTGATACAAGGGAGGATTTACGTACTGTATTTAAATGTGGGGAAGGATTTACTGTATTTTGATACAAGGGAGGATTTACGTACTGTATTTAAATGTGGGGAAGGATTTACTGTATTTTGATACAAGGGAGGATTTACGTACTGTATTTAAATGTGGGGAAGGATTTACTGTATTTTGATACAAGGGAGGATTTACGTACTGAATTATGATACAGAGGAGGATTTACTTATAACCTAACCTAACCAAACCTTGCCTAACCTAACCTAACCTAGCCTAACCTTGCCTAACCTAACCTAACCTAGCCTAACCTAACCTAACCAAGCCTAACCGAACCTAACCTAGCCTAACTTAACCTAACCTAACCTAACCTAGCCTAACCTAACCTTGCCTAACCTAACTTAACCTAGCCTAACCTAACCTTGCCTAACCTAACCTAACCTTGCCTAACCTAACCTAACCTTGCCTAACCTAACCTAACCTAGCCTAACTTAACCTAACCTAACCTAACCAAGCCTAACCGAACCTAACCTAGCCTAACTTAACCTAACTTAACCTAACCTTACCTAACCTAACCTAACCAAACCTAGCCTAACCTAACCTTGCCTAACCTAACCTAGCCTAACTTAACCTAACTTAACCTAACTTAACATAACTTAACCTAGCCTAACCTAGCCTAGCCTAACTTAACCTAACTTAACCTAACCTAACCTAGCCTAACTTAACCTAACCTAACCTTGCCTAACCTAACCTAACCTAACCTAACCTTGCCTAACCTAACCTAACCTTGCCTAACCTAACCTAACCTTGCCTAACCTAACCTAACCTAGCCTAACTTAACCTAACCTAACCTTGCCTAACCTAACCTAACCTAACCTTGCCTAACCTAACCTAACCTTGCCTAACCTAACCTAACCTAGCCTAACTTAACCTAACCTAACCTTGCCTAACCTAACCTAACCTAACCTTGCCTAACCTAACCTAACCTAACCTAACCTAACCTAGCCTAACCTAACCTAACCTTGCCTAACCTAACCTAACCTAACCTAACCTAACCTTGCCTAACCTAACCTAACCTAACCTAACCTAACCTAACCTAACCTAACCTAACCTAACCTAACCTAACCTAACCTAACCTAACCTAACCTAACCTAACCTAACCTAGCCTAACTTAACCTAACTTAACCTAACTTAACCTAACCTAACCTAACCTTGCCTAACCTAACCTAACCTAACCTAACTTAACCTAACCTAACCTTGCCTAACCTAACCTAACCTAACCTAACCTACTCTAACCTAACCTTGCCTAACCTAACCTAACCTTGCCTAACCTAACCTAACCTAACCTAACCTAACTTAACCTAACCTAACCTAACCTAACCTTGCCTAACCTAACCTAACCTTGCCTAACCTAACCTTGCCTAACCTAACCTAACCTTGCCTAACCTAACCTAACCTAACCTTGCCTAACCTAACCTAACCTTGCCTAACCTAACCTAACCTAACTTAACCTAACCTAACCTTGCCTAACCTAACCTAACCTAGCCTAACTTAACCTAACTTAACCTAACTTAACCTAACCTAACCTTGCCTAACCTAACCTAACCTTGCCTAACCTAACCTAACCTTGCCTAACCTAACCTAACCTTGCCTAACCTAACCTAACCTTGCCTAACCTAACCTAACCTTGCCTAACCTAACCTAACCTAACCTAACCTTGCCTAACCTAACCTAACCTTGCCTAACCTAACCTAACCTTGCCTAACCTAACCTAACCTAACCTAACCTTGCCTAACCTAACCTAACCTAGCCTAACTTAACCTAACCTAACCTAACCTTGCCTAACCTAACCTAACCTAGCCTAACCTAACCTAACCTAGCCTAACTTAACCTAACCTAACCTAACCTAACCTTGCCTAACCTAACCTAACCTTGCCTAACCTAACCTAACCTTGCCTAACCTAACCTAACCTTGCCTAACCTAACCTAACCTTGCCTAACCTAACCTAACCTTGCCTAACCTAACCTAACCTTGCCTAACCTAACCTAACTTAACCTAACCTAACCTTGCCTAACCTAACCTAACCTAACCTTGCCTAACCTAACCTAACCTAACCTAACCTAACCTAACTTAACCTAACCTAACCTTGCCTAACCTAACCTAACCTTGCCTAACCTAACCTAACCTTGCCTAACCTAACCTAACCTAACCTTGCCTAACCTAACCTAACCTAACCTTGCCTAACCTAACCTAACCTTGCCTAACCTAACCTAACCTTGCCTAACCTAACCTAACCTTGCCTAACCTAACCTAACCTAACCTTGCCTAACCTAACCTTGCCTAACCTAACCTAACCTAGCCTAACTTAACCTAACCTAACCTTGCCTAACCTAACCTAACCTTGCCTAACCTAACCTAACCTAACCTAACCTAACCTAGCCTAACTTAACCTAACCTAACCTAACCTAGCCTAACTTAACCTAACCTAACCTTGCCTAACCTAACCTAACCTAACCTAACCTAACCTTGCCTAACCTAACCTAACCTTGCCTAACCTAACCTAACCTAGCCTAACTTAACCTAACCTAACCTAACCTAACCTAACCTAACCTAACCTAGCCTAACTTAACCTAACTTAACCTAACTTAACCTAACTTAACCTAACCTAACCTAACCTAACTTAACCTAACCTAACCTAGCCTAACTTAACCTAACTTAACCTAACCTAACCTAACCTAGCCTAACTTAACCTAACCTAACCTTGCCTAACCTAACCTAACCTTGCCTAACCTAACCTAACCTAACCTAACCTTGCCTAACCTAACCTTGCCTAACCTAACCTAACCTTGCCTAACCTAACCTAACCTAGCCTAACTTAACCTAACCTAACCAAGCCTAACCGAACCTAACCTAGCCTAACTTAACCTAACTTAACCTAACCTAACCTTGCCTAACCTAACCTAACCTTGCCTAACCTAACCTAACCTTGCCTAACCTAACCTAACCTAACTTAACCTAACCTAACCTTGCTTAACCTAACCTAACCTAGCCTAACTTAACCTAACTTAACCTAACCTAACCTAACCTAACCTTGCCTAACCTAACCTAACTTAACCTAACCTAACCTAACCTTGCCTAACCTAACCTAACCTAACCTAACTTAACCTAACCTAACCTTGCCTAACCTAACCTAACCTTGCCTAACCTAACCTAACCTTGCCTAACCTAACCTAACTTAACCTAACCTAACCTAACTTAACCTAACCTAACCTAACCTTGCCTAACCTAACCTAACCTTGCCTAACCTAACCTAACCTAACCTAACCTAACCTAACCTAACCTAACCTAACCTAACCTAACCTAACCTAACCTAACCTAACCTAACCTAACCTAACCTAACCTAACCTTGCCTAACCTAACCTAACCTAAACTAACTTAACCTAACCTAACCTTGCCTAACCTAACCTAACCTAACCTAGCCTAACTTAACCTAACCTAACCTAACCTAACCTAACCTAGCCTAT
>NC_092255.1:14695562-14758062 GCF_036320965.1 Panulirus ornatus
GCCAATACCTTACCCCCTGCCCATCTCAATACAGTGCCCATACCTTACCCCCTGCCCATCTCAATACAGTGCCCATACCTTACCCCTGCCCATCTCATTACAGTGCCCATACCTTACCCCTGCCCATCTCAATACAGTGCCCATACCTTACCCCCTGCCCATATCAATACAGTGCCCATACCGTACCCCCTGCCCATCTCAATACAGTGCCCATACCTTACCCCTGCCCATCTCAATACAGTGCCCATACCTTACCCCTGCCCATCTCAATACAGTGCCCATACCTTACCCCTGCCCATCTCAATACAATGCCCATACCTTACCCCCTGCCCATCTCATTACAGTGCCCATACCTTACCCCTGCCCATCTCAATACAGTGCTCATACCTTACCCCTGCCCATCTCAATACAGTGCCCATACCTTACCCCCTGCCCATCTCAATACAGTGCCCATACCTTACCCCTGCCCATCTCAATACAGTGCCCATACCTTACCCCCTGCCCATCTCAATACAGTGCCCATACCTTACCCCTGCCCATCTCAATACAGTGCCCATACCTTACCCCTACCCATCTCAATACAGTGCCCATACCTTACCCCCTGCCCATCTCAATACAGTGCCCATACCTTACCCCTGCCCATCTCAATACAGTGCCCATACCTTACCCCTGCCCATCTCAATACAATGCCCATACCTTACCCCTGCCCATCTCAATACAGTGCCCATACCTTACCCCTACCCATCTCAATACAGTGCCCATACCTTACCCCTGCCCATCTCAATACAGTGCCCATACCTTACCCCTGCCCATCTCAATACAGTGCCCATACCTTACCCCTGCCCATCTCAATACAGTGCCCATACCTTACCCCTGCCCATCTCAATACAGTGCCCATACCTTACCCCTGCCCATCTCAATAAAGTAAATAGAAATCCAGTCATAGCAATGGTGTCGTGCCTCTTTTTCAATAAAGTTGGTAGATATCTATCCTTCGCGTAACACACACGAGTCTGCTAATGTGTCTATCCTTGGCCCAACTTTATTACGAGGTTGAAGAAGAGTTAAAATCAACCTGTGAACTTTGGGAAAATGTATTAACCTATAAAGTTAGTTAAATTAGGCTGTGAACTTAGGGGAAAATAACGCCTTCCAGTGAACTCAGGTCAATTCGTTCTAGGAACTAAGTTTGGCAGAGAGGGAGTGGCATTAGCTGTTAATGTATAATGAAAAAAGACAGTGTTGTACGATGTTAAATAAGCACAAGAATTTAACTGGAGTATGATGTTAAATAAGTACTGGAATTCAACTAGAGTAGGTGTAAGTAATGTTAGTATTAACACGAGAGATGGTTTAAGTAACAGTGTTAATATTACAGGAGGTGCAGATAATGTTAGTGTTAACATGGGAGTAAGTGCAGGTAATGTTAGTGTTAATATTGGGGGTAGGTGAAAGTAATGTTAGTGTTAACATAGGAGTAAGTGTAGATAATGTTAGGGTTAATATAAGTTAATGTTAATGTTATAGGGGAGTAGGTTTAGAAGGTGCAAGTAATGTTAATGTTAACATGGAAGTAGGTGAATATAATTTTAGTATTCACATGGGTTTAAGATACTGTCAGCATTACATGGGAAGTATGTGAAAGTAATGTGAGCATTAACATGAGTGTATGTGAAGGTAATGCTAACATCAACATAGGGATATGTGGAGATAATGTTAGCATTAACACAAGAGTATATGAAGGTAATATCAACATTAACATGAGAGTATGTGAAAGTAACATAGGAGGAGGAGGTACGAGGAGGTACGAGAAAATGTTAATGTTAACATGAGAGTACGAATAACTATTTAAGTAACTTTACGACTTACAATCTACCTTACTTCTGTCGTCAATTCCTCAAACTACTTTCTGAAGGTAATATTTGTTGGGCGAATATTTCCTGTTTAACAAAAGAAACCTCAACGATCAGTGATAATATTCACTGAATGTACGAATATCGTGTATTACAACCATACATCATGCTAAAGAATGATCGACGGATTCCACGAATATTCAGGGCATGCAGTATTCGGGGAATGCAATATTCAGGGGGTGCAGTATTCAGGGCATGCAGTATTCAGGGCATGCAATATTCAGGGCATGCAATATTCAGGGCATGCAGTATTCAGGGCATGCAATATTCGGGAATGCAATATTCGGGAATGCAGTATTCGGGGAATGCAATATTCAGATCATGCAATATTCGGGAATGCAATATTCAGGGCATGCAATATTCAGGGCATGCAATATTCAGGGCATGCAGTATTCGGGGCATGCAATATTCAGGGCATGCAATATTCGGGGCATGCAATATTCGGGGCATGCAATATTCAAGGCATGCAATATTCGGGGCATGCAAATATTCAGTAGGCGTTCCGCGGAATTTACTGACTATCCTTACACGAGTATTTGGGGTATGCGATATTCGGCGAATTTCGGTGGAATGTGTGGCAGACGCGAGTATTCTCGGGGCAGAGAGAGAGAGAGAGAGAGAGAGAGAGAGAGAGATGAGAGAGAGAGAGAGAAGAGTAGATGGAAATTCGGGGATGGGTATTCGGAGGAGGAAAGATTCAGGAAGAAAAGAGAGAGAGAAAAGTTGGGGGAGAGAGAGAGAGAGAGAGGAGAGAGAGAGAGAGAGAGCTTCTGGCAATGTGACAAAAGCTTCGTCTCAGTGTGGCCCACACCTCACAGGATAAATCTTAACTTTCTACGAGAGATAATAATAATACATGTTCCCCCACCTCATCTACCTCCCCATGGGTCACCCCCCCACCATACCTCCCCCATGTTCCCCCACCTCATCTACCTCCCCATGCTTCCCCCACCTCATCTACCTCCCCATGCTTCCCCCACCTCACCTACCTCCCCATGTTCCCCCACCTCATCTACCTCCCCATGCTTCCCCCACCTCACCTACCTCCCCATGTTCCCCCACCTTATCTACCTCCCCATGCTTCCCCACCTCATCTACCTCCCCATGTTCCCCCACCTCATCTACCTCCCCATGCTTCCCCACCTCATCTACCTCCCCATGTTCCCCCACCCTCATCTACCTCCCCATGTTCCCCACCTCATCTACCTCCCCATGTTCCCCAACCTCATCTACCTCCCCATGTTCCCCCACCTCATCTACCTCCCCATGTTCCCCCACCTCATCTACCTCCCCATGTTCCCCACCTCATCTACCTCCCCATGTTCCCCCACCTCATCTACCTCCCATGTTCTCCCACCTCACCTACCTCCCCATGCTTCCCCACCTCATCTACCTCCCCATGCTTCCCCCACCTCATCTACCTCCCCATGCTTCCCCACCTCATCTACCTCCCCATGCTTCCCCACCTCATCTACCTCCCCATGCTTCCCCCACCTCATCTACCTCCCCATGCTTCCCCCACCTCATCTACCTCCCCATGTTCCCCCACCTCATCTACCTTCCCATGTTCTCCCACCTCACCTACCTCCCCATGCTTCCCACCTCATCTACCTCCCCATGCTTCCCCCACCTCATCTACCTCCCCATGTTCCCCCACCTCATCTACCTCCCCATGTTCCCCCACCTTATCTACCTTCCATGTCCCCCACCTTTCTACCTCCCCATGCTCCCCCACCTCATCTACCTCCCCATGTTTCCCCCACCTCATCTACCATCCCCAATGCTTCCCTCCCCCACCTCATCTACCTTCCCATGTTCTCCCACCTCACCACCTCCCCATGCTCCACCTCTCTACTCCCCATGACTTTCCCCCATCTCATCTACCTCCCCATGTTCCCCCACCATTCATACTACTCCTCCCATGTTCCCCACCTCATCTACCTCCCCATGTTCCCCCTCATCTACCTCCCATGCTCCCCACCTACTACTCCCCATGTTCTCCCACCTCATCTACCTCCCATGCTTCCCACCACCTGTTCATCTACCTCCCCATGTTCCCCCACCTCATCTACCTCCCCATGTTTCCCCCCACCTCATGCTACCTCACCCATGCTTCCCCCACCTCATCACCTCCCATGCTTCCCATCACTACCCCATGTTCCCCCACCTCATCTACCTCCCCATGTTCCCCATCTCACCTCATCTACTCCTCCCCATGTTCCCCACCTCATCTACCTCCCCATGTTCCCCCACCTCACTACTCCCCATGTTCCCCCACCTCATCTACCTCCCCATGCTCCCCACCTCATCTACCTCCTATGTCCCCACCTTATCTACCTCCTCCATGTTCCCCACCTATCTACCTCCCCATGTTCCCCCACCTCACCTACCTCCCCAAGTTCCTCCACCTTATCTACCTCCCCATGCTCCCCACCTCATCTACCTCCCCATGCTCCCCATCTCATCTACCTCCCCATGATCCCCCATCCTCATCTACCTCCCCATGTTCCCCACCTCATCTACCTCCCCATGTTCCCCCACCTCATCTACCTCCCCATGTTCACCCCACTCATCCTACCTCCCCATGTTCCTCCACCTATCTACCTCCCATGTTCCCCCACCTCATCTACCTCCCCATGGTTCCCACACCTCATCTACCTCCCCATGTTCCCCCACCTCATCTACCTCCCCATGTTCCCCACCTCATCTACCTCCCCATGCTCCCCCACCTCATCTACCACCCCATGCTTCCCCCACCTTATCTACCTCCCCATGCTCCCCCGCCTCATATACCTCCCAATGCTTCCTCCACCTCATCTACCTCCCCATGCTTCCCCCACCTCATCTATCTACCTCCCCATGCTCCACCACCTCATCTACCTCCCCATGCTTCCCCCACCTTATCTACCTCCCCATGCCCCCCACCTCATCTACCTCCCAATGCTCCCCCACCTTATCTACCTCCCCATGTTCCCCCCATCTCATCTACCTCCCCATGTTCCCCCACCTCATCTACCTCCCCATTTTCCCCAACCTCATCTACCTCCCCATGCTTCCCACACCTCATCTACCTCCCCATGTTCCCCCCACCTCATCTACCTCCCCATGCTTCCCAAACTCATCTACCTCCCCAGACGTAGCTTGAAACATCCACTTTGCATAGGTCATGCCCTGATGTACACCATCTGTGGGTGAGCGAGATGGTTCGAAATTTCAAGTCGCTCTCGACATGGAAGGGAGAAAATGACCGACTCTATTTTAAGTGATTCTCTCTCTCTCTCTCTCTCTCTCTCTCTCTCTCTCTCTCTCTCTCTCTCTCTCTCTCTCTCTCTCTCTCAAATGGTAGTTCTGTTACTGTCCGTATGACTGTGTGTAACGCAGGTTTAATGTTACTCTCAGATGTTACGTTCATTCAGTGAGGGTAAGATGATTCTATGTGTATAATGGTGCATAATGTGTATAATTCTAGTGTGTATAATGGCGTATAATGTGTATAATTCTATTGTGTATAATGGTGTATAATTCTATTGTGTATAATGGTGTATAATGTGTATAATTCTATTGTGTATAATGGTGTATAATGTGTATAATTCTATTGTGTATAATGGTGCATAATGTGTATAATTCTAGTGTGTATAATGGCGTATAATGTGTATAATTCTATTGTGTATAATGGTGTATAATTCTATTGTGTATAATGGTGTATAATGTGTATAATTCTATTGTGTATAATGGTGTATAATGTGTATAATTCTATTGTGTATAATGGTGTATAATGTGTATAATTCTATTGTGTATAATGGTGTATAATGTGTATAATTCTATTGTGTATAATGGTGTATAATGTGTATAATTCTATTGTGTATAATGGTGTATAATGTGTATAATTCTATTGTGTATAATGGTGTATAATGTGTATAATTCTATTGTGTATAATGGTGTATAATGTGTATAATTCTATTGTGTATAATGGTGTATAATGTGTATAATTCTATTGTGTATAATGGTGTATAATGTGTATAATTCTATTGTGTATAATGGTGTATAATGTGTATAATTCTATTGTGTATAATGGTGTATAATGTGTATAATTCTATTGTGTATAATGGTGTATAATGTGTATAATTCTATTGTGTATAATGGTGTATAATGTGTATAATTCTATTGTGTATAATGGTGTATAATGTGTATAATTCTATTGTGTATAATGGTGTATAATGTGTATAATTCTATTGTGTATAATGGTGTATAATGTGTATAATTCTATTGTGTATAATGGTGTATAATGTGTATAATTCTATTGTGTATAATGGTGTATAATGTGTATAATTCTATTGTGTATAATGGTGTATAATGTGTATAATTCTATTGTGTATAATGGTGTATAATGTGTATAATTCTATTGTGTATAATGGTGTATAATGTGTATAATTCTATTGTGTATAATGGTGTATAATGTGTATAATTCTATTGTGTATAATGGTGTATAATGTGTATAATTCTATTGTGTATAATGGTGTATAATGTGTATAATTCTATTGTGTATAATGGTGTATAATGTGTATAATTCTATTGTGTATAATGGTGTATAATGTGTATAATTCTATTGTGTATAATGGTGTATAATTCTATTGTGTATAATGGTGTATAATGTGTATAATTCTATTGTGTATAATGGTGTATAATTCTATTGTGTATAATGGTGTATAATGTGTATAATTCTATTGTGTATAATGGTGTATAATGTGTATAATTCTATTGTGTATAATGGTGTATAATGTGTATATTCTATTGTGTATAATGGTGTATAATGTGTATAATTCTATTGTGTATAATGGTGTATAATGTGTATAATTCTATTGTGTATAATGGTGTATAATGTGTATAATTCTATTGTGTATAATGGTGTATAATGTGTATAATTCTATTGTGTATAATGGTGTATAATGTGTATAATTCTATTGTGTATAATGGTGTATAATGTGTATAATTCTATTGTGTATAATGGTGTATAATGTGTATAATTCTATTGTGTATAATGGTGTATAATGTGTATAATTCTATTGTGTATAATGGTGTATAATGTGTATAATTCTATTGTGTATAATGGTGTATAATGTGTATAATTCTATTGTGTATAATGGTGTATAATGTGTATAATTCTATTGTGTATAATGGTGTATAATGTGTATAATTCTATTGTGTATAATGGTGTATAATGTGTATAATTCTATTGTTATAATGGTGTATAATGTGTATAATTCTATTGTGTATAATGGTGTATAATGTGTATAATTCTATTGTGTATAATGTGTTTAATTCTATTGTGTATAATGGGTATAATTCTATTGTGTAAAATGGTGTATAATGTGTATCATTCTATTGTGTATAATGGAGTATAATGTGTATAATTCTATTGAGTATAATGGTGTATAATTCTATTGTGTATATAAAAAAAAATCCGTTCTTGAAGACCTGGATTTGTCACCCAGAAGGACCGAACGCCTTGAAAAGGACCCTCTGGTAATTCGTTCTTGAAGACCTGGATTTGTCACCTAAGCAGGAGCGAACGCCTTGAAAAGGACGTTCTGGTAATCCGTTCTTGAAGACCTGGATTTGTCACCTAAGCAGGAGCGAACGCCTTAAAAAAGACACTCAAGTAATCCGTTCTTGAAGACGGATTTGTCACTCAGCAAGGAAAGTAGACCGCCATGAATAGTCCACGTACACCTTTGGCTATCGAAGGGTGACAGTCAACTGGAATACATATATAAAAAAAAAATCCGTTCTTGTAGACGGATTCACTGGCCAGCGGGACCAAACTTCATAGAGAAAATGCATTCGAAATCCAGTGAAATTTACAAAAGAGAGCATTAAACCCATTAAACATGGCCTGTGTCAACAACCATTTGCCACTCACATGAACGTAAACCCACGTAATTCTAATGAGTTTCTCTAGTTGCAGTTGATGAAGTAGAATTAATGTGCCACAGACCTTGCCACCAGCTGTCTGTGTCACAGACTTGCCCATCAGCTGTCTGCGTCACAGACTTGCCCACCAGCTGTCTGTGTCACAGACTTGCCCATCAGCTGTCTGTGCCACAGACTTGCCCATCAGCTGTCTGTGCCACAGACTTGCCCACCAGCTGTCTGTGCCACAGGCTTGCCCACCAGCTGTCTGTGCCACAGGCTTGCCCACCAGCTGTCTGTGCCACAGGCTTGCCCACCAGCTGTCTGTGTCACAGACTTGCCCACCAGCTATCTGTGTCACAGACCTTGCCACCAGCTGTCTGTGTCAAAGACTTGCCCACCAGCTGTCTGTGTCACAGACTTGCCCACCAGCTGTCTGTGTCACAGGCTTGCCCACCAGCTGTCTGTGTCACAGGCTTGCTCATCAGCTGTCTGTGTCATAGACCCTACCAACAGCTGTCTGTTTCAAAGATCCTCCTCCTAACTTCATGTGTCACAGACCTTGCCACCAGCTATCTGCGTCACGAACCCTCCCATCAGCTGTCTGTGTCACAGACCCTACCAACGGCTGTCTGTATCACACATGCCCACTAGCTTTGTGTTACAGACCCTCCCACCAGCTGTCTGTTCCACAGACCTGCCTACTAGCTATCTGTGTCACACAACCTTCCAACCACATTCTATGCCACAGATCCTCTATGCCATCAGGACTTAACAAGGCACCCAATGGGCATCTCTTTGGGCGGGGGGGCGCGGGGGTCCTGTCCACGCCCTCTTTCACCCAAGGGTAGGGGGGGGGGGCGTGGTCTAAGAGCCTTTAGACCACGCCCACCATCGCTGTGGTAGGTGGGGGAGGGGGAGAGGAGGAGCAAGCCAGCCCCACCCAATTCCACCCATTTTGCAATATTAACAAATATTAACAAATATTAACAGATATTAACAAATGTCCATTACAAAAATGCAAAATTAACTTCAACACATTAACAAGTTTAACATTAAAATAACCTTATTGTCACTTGAGCTGAGCATTTCCATATGCAAATGACACCTTCATAAACCTATCTCCAAGTGTTAGATAATCTCTGGCCAGTCGTGTGTTGTGGACAATATGTAAGTAACCATTTCTAACTACCAATTTGTACAACATGGGGGAGTGAGGAGGATCGCACCCGTGTGTGTGTGTGTGTGTGTGTGTTTGTGTGTGTGTTTGTGTGTGTGTCTGTGTGTGTGTGTCTGTGTGTGTGTGTGTATGTCTGTGTGTGTGTGTGTGTGTGTGTGTATGTCTGTGTGTGTGTGTGTGTGTGTGTGTGTGTGTGTATGTGTGTGTGTGTGTGTGTGTGTTGTGTGTGTGTTTGTGTGTGTGTCTGTGTGTGTGTGTCTGTGTGTGTGTGTGTATGTCTGTGTGTGTGTGTGTGTGTGTGTGTATGTCTGTGTGTGTGTGTGTGTGTGTGTATGTCTGTGTGTGTGTGTGTGTGTGTGTGTGTGTGTGTGTGTGTGTGTGTGTGTGTGTGTGTGTGTGTGTGTGTGTGTGTGTGTGTGTGTGTGTGTGTGTGTGTGTGTGTGTGTGTGTGTGTCTGTGTGTGTGTGTCTGTGTGTGTGTGTGTGTGTGTGTGTGTGTGTGTCTGTGTGTGTCTTTTTGTGTGTGTGTGTGTGTGTCTGTGTGTGTGTGTCTGTGTGTGTGTGTATGTCTGTGTGTGTGTGTGTGTGTGTGTGTGTGTCTGTGTGTGTGTGTGTGTGTGTGTGTGTGTGTGTGTGTGTGTGTGTGTGTTGTGTGTGTGTCTGTGTGTGTGTGTGTGTGTGTGTGTGTGTGTGTGTGTGTGGCTAATGATAGAGAATAGCCTGGCGCCAGCTATGAGTACCATCAGTTAAGCACAGAGTATCTCTCCCCTCCCACACACACACACACACACACACACACACACACACACACACACACACACACGCAGGATTTCGCAGCTATTTAAGCTGCCTTTGGGTCATCAAGCTCAGATTAGCTTTTGACACGAGCTTAATTAAGCTGATTATCTAATTCATCTTCCAGCGACTTATCTCAAACTATCTTTTCTTTTTTTAACGGATATCTTTTTTTCTTTGTCTATGCGATGCAGCTAGTTTCCTATCAAAGAAAATGGGCGAGGGTAAACTAAAGCTATAGTATCTGCTGGTTTACTTAGTATACTAGAGCTATATTATCTGCTGGTTTACTTAGTAAACTAAAGCTATAGTATCTGCTGGTTTACTTAGTATACTAAAGCTATATCATCTGCTGGTTTACTTAGTATACTAGAGCTATATTATCTGCTGGTTTACTTAGTATACTAAAGCTATATCATCTGCTGGTTTATTTAGTATAATAAAGCTATATTATCTGGTGGTTTACTTAGTATACTAAAGCTATATTATCTGCTGGTTTATTTAGTATAATAAAGCTATAGTATCTGCTGGTTTACTTAGTATACTAAAGCTATATTATCTGCTGGTTTATTTAGTATAATAAAGCTATATTATCTGCTGGTTTACTTAGTATACTAAAGCTATATTATCTGCTGGTTTACTTAGTATACTAAAGCTATATTATCTACTGGTTTACTTAGTATACTAAAGCTATATCATCTGCTGGATTATTTAGTATAATAAAGCTATATTATCTGGTGGTTTACTTAGTATACTAAAGCTATATTATCTGCTGGTTTATTTAGTATACTAGAGCTATATTATCTGCTGGTTTACTTAATATACTAAAGCTATATTATCTGCTGGTTTACTTAGTATACTAAAGCTATATTATCTGGTGGTTTACTTAGTATACTAGAGCTATAATATCTGCTGGTTCAATCAGTAAACTAAAGCTATATCATCTTTTGGTTTACTTAGTATGCTAAAGCTATATTATCTGCCGGTTTACTTAGTATGCTAAAACTATGTTATCTACTGGTTTCCTTAGTAAACTAAAGCTACATCATCTGCTGGTTTACTTAGTAAACTAAAGCTATATTATCTGCTGGTTTACTTAGTAAACTAAAGCTATATTATCTGCTGGTTTACTTAATATACTAAAGCTATATTATCTACTGGTTTACTTAATATACTAAAGCTATATTATCTACTGGTTTACTTAGTAAACTAAAGCTATATTATCTGCTGGTTTACTTAGTAAACTAAAGCTATATTATTTGCCAGTTTACTTAGTAAACTAAAGCTATGTTATCTTATGGTTTACTTAGTATACTTCATTCTATATTTCCTAAATACGAGGTTGTGACTGTATCCTTTAGATATCTTTAGGTCACCAGGTATGTGGATGAGGTTCAATGTAATTACAGACACTAGTATATGATCATTATGTTAATGTAATTAGACACTATCATGTGATCATTATCGTCATCAATGTAACTTAAGACACTATTATGTAATCACCATCATCGTTACTCAATGTAATTACAAAGACTATGTAATCACCATCATCCTCGTCAATCAATGTAATTACAGACACTATTATGTAATCACCACTGTTACTCAATGTAATTACAGACGATCAATGTAATTACAGACACTATTATGTAATCACCACTGTTACTCAATGTAATTACAGACGATCAATGTAATTACAGACACTATTATGTAATCACCACTGTTACTCAATGTAATTACAGACGATCAATTACAGACACTGATTACCGTGACCAAATTCACCTATGGCCACGTTTACAAACTGTAACATCACCATCGCTACAGTGACGCAGACGCACCATGATCACCATCACAGTCACCATGACAATGGTCACACACTCACCATCATTACCATCGTAACGACACCCCCTCACCCCCCCCACCCCCCCACGTTACCCACTGTCACGCGTAAGTGAAATCCGTTACCAAATGGACCCATTATACAAGCCATATATATATATATATATATATATATATATATATATATATATATATATATATATATATTTTTTTTTTTTTTTTTTTTTATACTTTGTCGCTGTCTCCCGCGTTTGCGAGGTAGCGCGAGGAAACAGACGAAAGAAATGGCCCAACCCCCATACACACGTACATACACACGTCCACACACGCAAATATACATACCTACACAGCTTTCCATGGTTTACCCCAGACGCTTCACATGCCTTGATTCAATCCACTGACAGCACGTCAACCCCTGTATACCACATCGCTCCAATTCACTCTATTCCTTGCCCTCCTTTCACCCTCCTGCATGTTCAGGCCCCGATCACACAAAATCTTTTTCACTCCATCTTTCCACCTCCAATTTGGTCTCCCTCTTCTCCTCGTTCCCTCCACCTCCGACACATATATCCTCTTGGTCAATCTTTCCTCACTCATTCTCTCCATGTGCCCAAACCATTTCAAAACACCCTCTTCTGCTCTCTCAACCACGCTCTTTTTATTTCCACACATCTCTCTTACCCTTACGTTACTTACTCGATCAAACCACCTCACACCACACATTGTCCTCAAACATCTCATTTCCAGCACATCCATCCTCCTGCGCACAACTCTATCCATAGCCCACGCCTCGCAACCAAACAACATTGTTGGAACCACTATTCCTTCAAACATACCCATTTTTGCTTTCCGAGATAATGTTCTCGACTTCCACACATTTTTCAAGGCTCCCAAAATTTTCGCCCCCTCCCCCACCCTATGATCCACTTCCGCTTCCATGGTTCCATCCGCTGACAGATCCACTCCCAGATATCTAAAACACTTCACTTCCTCCAGTTTTTCTCCATTCAAACTCACCTCCCAATTGACTTGACCCTCAACCCTACTGTACCTAATAACCTTGCTCTTATTCACATTTACTCTTAACTTTCTTCTTCCACACACTTTACCAAACTCAGTCACCAGCTTCTGCAGTTTCTCACATGAATCAGCCACCAGCGCTGTATCATCAGCGAACAACAACTGACTCACTTCCCAAGCTCTCTCATCCCCAACAGACTTCATATATATATAGACAGAAATATCTTTCATACTATTCGCCATTTCCCACGTTAGCGAGGTAGCGTTAAGAACAGAGGACTGGGCCTTTGAAGGAAATCCTCACTTGGCCCCCTTCTCTGTTCCTTTTTTCGGAAAATTAAACATGAGAGGGGAGGATTTCCAGCCCCCCGCTCCCTCCCCTTATATAACACTGGTAACGCTGGACCCCCGTTACCACCACCCTGTTCATTATACACATGTGACAGATCAACCATTACCAAAATACCATTAACTCTAGTCTCAACATGGGATCTACCCCAACCATTAACCATCAATATCATAAAAAGATAAGATAATGATGTAAAGTTCCCGTCATTAATGAAGCTAATGAACAATTACCTTTTATTAAGATAGTGTTGGAGACGCGTGACATACATATGTGCATTACACATGACAGCTGGAGATTTGAGTGTGAACGAATGTGGCCTTTGTTGTCTTTTCATGGCGCTACCTCGCTGAAGGGGGTGGAGGATGCTATTTCATGTGTGGTGAGGTGGCGACGGATTGGATGAAGGCAGCAAGTATGAATATGTACATGTGTATGTATGTCCGAGTATGTATATATGTATACGTTGAAATCTATATGTATGCATATGGGCGTGTGTGAGCGTTTATGTATATCCATGTGTATGTAGGTGGTGGGTTGGTCTATTCTTTCGTCTGTTTCCTTGCGCTACTTCGCTAATGCGGGGAGATGTTAAGTTCCCGAGTGCACTTTCGTGTAATAATCACATCATCAGGGGAGATACGAGAAAGAAATATATAAATATCGTCCACACGGTTCGCCAACACAGTTTTTCTCGGCGTGGGACACAAGACAACACGTCAAGATAGCTAATAGTGTGGGAGGGAGGCAGGCATAGCAGAGTAATAACACATGTAGTAACACATGTAATAACACATGGGTTGTGAGTACAAATGACATGGCGTCTCGTCACATCATCTGTTTCTTCTATTGTGGTGATGTATATAGCTGCCATATGATCATGCTAAGAGGAGGTGGTGATGTATATAGCTGCCATATGATTATGCTAAGAGGAGGTGGTGATGTATATAGTTGCCATAAGATTACGCTAAGAGGAGGTGGTGATGTATATAGTTGCCATATGATTATGCTAAGAGGAGGTGGTGATGTATATAGCTGCCATATGATTATGCTAAGAGGAGGTGGTGATGTATATAGTTGCCATATGATTACGCGAAGAGGGTGTGGTGATGTATATAGTTGCCATATGATTACGCGAAGAGGGTGTGGTGATGTATATAGTTGCCATATTATTACTCTAATAGGATGTGGTGATGTATATAGTTGCCATATGATTATACTAAGAGGATGTGGTGATGTATATAGTTGTCATATGATTACGCTAGGAGGAGGTGGTGATGTATATAGTTGCCATATGATTACGTTAAGAGGATGTGGTGATGTATATAGTTGCCATATGATTACGTTAAGAGGATGTGGTGATGTATATAGTTGCCATATGATTACGCTAAGAGGATGTGGTGATGTATATAGTTGCCATATGATTATGCTAAGAGGATGTGAGGATGTATATAGTTGCCATATGATTACGCTAAGAGGATGTGTGATGTATATAGTTGCCATATGATTACGCTAAGAGGATGTGGTGATGTATATAGTTGCCATATGATTACGCTAAGAGGATGTGTGATGTATATAGTTGCCATATGATTACGCTAAGAGGATGTGGTGATGTATATAGTTGCCATATGATTACGCTAAGAGGATGTGGTGATGTATATAGTTGCCATATGATTACGCTAAGAGGATGTGTGATGTATATAGTTGCCATATGATTACGCTAAGAGGATGTGGTGATGTATATAGTTGCCATATGATTACGCTAAGAGGATGTGGTGATGTATATAGTTGCCATATGATTACGCTAAGAGGATGTGGTGATGTATATAGTTGCCATATGATTACGCTAAGAGGATGTGGTGATGTATATAGTTGCCATATGATTACGCTAAGGGGATGTGGTGATGTATGTCGTGCATACACACATAGAAGTACATATGTGGTACATATATACACAAATGGCTGGCAAATAGTGATCACACATCACCTACGTGGTTGCCACTGACCACTGCCGAGGCTACATGGTATCCACTTAGGTCACTGTACGAGATGCAACCACCTGTCATCCACGTGGGTCACTGTACGAGATGCAACCACCTGTCATCCACTTGGGTCACTGTACGAGATGCAACCACCTGTCATCCACTTAGGTCACTGTACGAGATGCAATCACCTGTCATCCACTTAGGCCACTGTACGAGATGCAACCACCTGTCATCCACGTGGGTCACTGTACGAGATGCAACCACCTGTCATCCACTTGGGTCACTGTACGAGATACAACCACCTGTCATCCACTTAGGCCACTGTACGAGATACAACCACCTGTCATCCACTTGGGTCACTGTATGAGATGCAACCACCTGTCATCCACTTGGGTCACTGTATGAGATGCAACCACCTGTCATCCACTTGGGTCACTGTACGAGATGCAACCACCTGTCATCCACTTAGGTCACTGTACGAAATGTAACCATCTGTCATCCACTTGGGTCACTATACGAGATGCAACCACCTGTCATCCACTTAGGTCACTGTACGAAATGCAACCACCTGTCATCCACTTGGGTCACTGTACGAGATACAACCACCTGTCATCCACGTGGGTCACTGTACGAGATGCAACCACCTGTCATCCACGTGGGTCACTGTACGAGATGCAACCACCTGTCATCCACTTGGGTCACTGTACGAGATACAACCACCTGTCATCCACGTGGGTCACTGTACGAGATGCAACCACCTGTCATCCACGTGGGTCACTGTACGAGATGCAACCACCTGTCATCCACTTAGGTCACTGTACGAGATGCAACCACCTGTCATCCACTTAGGCCACTGTACGAGATGCAACCACCTGTCATCCACTTGGGCCACTGTGCAAGTGCAACCACCTGTCATCCACGTGGGTCACTGTACGAGATGCAACCACCTGTCATCCACTTGGGTCACTGTATGAGGTGCAACCACCTGTCATCCACTTGGGTCACTGTACGAGCGCAACCACCTTTCATCCACTCAGTACATCCACATATGACGTGCCACACCAAACCACTCTTCCTCCATTCCAGTTTAGAGTCACGTACTACACTCACACGCGTGGGTGAAGATCCGTGGATGTCTCCTTCCCTTCCCTAGACACTAGTAAAAAAGACGTGTGTGTGTGTGTGTGTGTGTGTGTGTGTGTGTGTGTGTGTGAGGCCAAAACATAAGCATCCACTTTTTTTTTACCCCCCCCCTTTCTCTCCCTCTCTCTTTACCCCCCTGCCACTGTGTGGGTTCGAACCGGGTGCATCTCATGTAGGCTCCTGCATATATACGCTCTCCATCCTTACTTACGCACTGCGTTTTCCACCTGCGTTCGAGGTAACCACGTCCTTCAGGACCCCGAAGTGCGAGTCTGTTTACGCAAACGCGATAGGGAGAAATAACTCTAAATTGAGCGTAGTTTGCACGCAAGAGCCGTTCTTGCAGCACGGACATGTGGACGCACATGCGTAGGATCACGGACGCACGGAAATACGCACGGACAGAAACCCCATCACGTGGGGGTGGCGGGGGAGGAAAGAGGAAAATTACGATCTGTATAGACCAGCGGGATCCGACGACTGTGTGTGTGTGTATATATATATATATATATATATATATATATATATATATATATATATATATATTCGTACGAGTCCACGGGAAAAATGAAACACGATAAGTTCCCAAGTGCACTTTCGTGTAATAATCACATCAGGGGAGACAAGAGAAAAATATAAGTCAGTTGATATACATCTTCGATAAACAGTTGATATACATCTTCGATGTATATCAACTGACTTATATTTCTCTCTTGTGTCTCCCCTGATGATGTGATTATTACACGAAAATGCACTTGGGAACTTATCGTGTTTCATTTTCCCCGTGGACTCGTACGAATATATATATATATATAAGAAAACGAGAACATGTCAGAGGCAGCAGTAGCATCTTCTTAAAAGGATTTCCAGCATCGGCTTTCCAGGATCCTGGAAGGATAAATCATCTATTGAGAGAGCGAGTCCTCAGATCAATCTGCTGTGTGAATGGTCCAGTCCCGGGCCCCTGCTGCGGTGGGTGAGGGAGGTGACGTAAAACCTCTGGCAGAGGGAGTGAGGCAAGGAGGGAGGGAGGGGAAGAAAAAGAGAGGGAGATGTGTTGAAGGTATTCCTGGGGAGTGAAGTTCCCCACATGGGGAGGTTAAGTGAAGGTGGTGAGGGAAGTTTACGACGAAGGGGACTGAAGTTAGAGGTGAGCTGAAGGTGTGGGTTACGATCAGGTTTGTTTCTTTACGTGTGTGGGTGAGAGGATTTGATCTTTAAAAGTGCTAAGGTTAGGGCGCTTGAAGTTAAGGTGTTGTGGTGGTGTGTACAAATATTCCTGTGGGGTTGGTTGGGCCCCAGAGTGTACCGGGTGTAGAGATTTGGGTGAAGACTTCTTCTTCCCCCACCCCGTGACACTTTCCTATAGAATGTCCGTAGCAGTATGCTACCTCGCCCACGAAGGCGCGCACGGTACCTCTCCTTCTAAGAACATGCACAGATTGTTGGAGAGTGTAGCAAAGATTGTTGGAGTTTGTGGCACAGATTGTTGGAGATTGTGACAATGATTGTTGGAGGTTATGCCACTGATTGTTGGAGATTGTGGCACAGACTGTTGGAGGTTGTGACCCTGACTGCTTAAAAGTTATGGCAATGATTGTTGGAGATTGTGGCACTAATTGTTGGAGACTGTCAATGACTGCAGGAGGCTATAACACTTATTGCCAAAGGGTTGTGATACTGATTTTCCTAGGTTGTGGCACAGACTGTCCGTTATAGCACCGATTGTCAAAAGTTGTGGACTGAAGAGGTCGTCATGGCACAACTATAACACAATCTGTTGTTACAAAATTTGGTACAACATACAAACTACAGCTATTTCAGTCACAAGATATAACCCCACAACACGAACCAGGAACATAAATCGTCACAACTCATAAACTACAACTGCTCTTCCTTAACATACAACTCGTCAGAACTTCGAAACCATAGCTACCTTGGCATTTAACTCGTCACAACTTATAACCAACAACCACTGTAGCTTAGACATAACTCGTCACAACTTATAACCAACAACCACTGTAGCTTAGACATAACTCGTCACAACTTATAACTTATAACCACTGTAGCTTAAAAATAACTCGTCACAACTTATAACTTATAACCACTGTAGCTTAAAAATAACTCGTCACAACTTATAACCAATAACCACTGTAGCTTAGAAATAACTCGTCACAACTTATAGCAACTGTAGCTTAAAAATAACTCGTCACAACTTATAACTTATAACCATTGTAGCTTAGAAATAACTCGTCACAACTTATAACAACTGTATCTTAGAAATAACTCGTCAACTTATAACCTATAAGAACTCTGGCATACACGACTGCATACACGAGACAACCGAGAATCAGCCATGGGGTTGAAGGAATCAAATGATCCACAATCCTCTATAGACTGACGTAATCCCATTTATCTTTTCTTTTTTATTTTCTAGTTGAGACTTTACCCACTAGGGTGTGATGCCCCACGACTCACCAGATACCCATGAGTACTTCATCCTCGCCCCCAGGGGAACCTGATCTAATATTCACTACAGCAAGCCAAGTGAGTGAGGAGTATCCTGAAAAAGGGTTTACCAAGTTGAAACATTGGAATCAAATAGTATGCTACGCTACGAGACTACTCAGTGGAGGAGTATTGCTCGAGAGTGTTATATTCTTTGAATGAGTAATGGTTCAATGATTCCTATAGACTTTAAGACTGATGCTTAAAAAGAAAGAAAAAAGGAAGGGCAGTAAATTATGTTACTTTTATGGACTCGTTAGCAGTTAACCATCTTGAGTGCTGAGAAAAATAATCGAAACTTGAAATGAAAGGAACTTGAATGGAAAAAAAGTACAAAGCAGACACACACACACACAAACACACACACACACACACACACACACACACACAAACACACACACACACACACACACACACACACACACACACACACGTGACAAAGACATATGTGGTCCTCAGTTCTTCTCAGCTTGTATGATGGCGAGACACCGCACCTCTCCCTGTTGCTCTCTGGATGTCCTACATTCTCCACACCACTTGCCATCCACCTCTCACCAAACCCCTGGAGAGGCCAGTGGTGGGAGCTAAATGGGAGGTTAATGAGGAAAGGGAGTAAGAGGAGGGGGAGGGGAGAGTGGGAGAGAGAGGGGAAGAGCGAGTGGGTATTGTGGTAATGAAGGCTGTTCAAAAAATAGGGAGGGAAGGGGGTGGGGTCTAGTGGTTGGAGAAAGGAAGTGTGTGTGTGTGTGTGTGTAGTCGGGTTCATATGTCCCAGGCGCTTCAGTGAACCCTAGAATGACGTGTTGTTTCGGGTTCATTTCCTCCTGGATTCGTTATGGTTTTGTGGGATTTCTTGGAAGGATTGGGTTAGGGTTTGGTGTGTGTGTGCTTTTTGTCTGTGGTTTTAATGGAACGACAAGTTTGATTATGGTTCTGACTAGGTTTCATTGTTCTGTCCTGGTCTCATTGTGGTTTCGATTCATTCTGTTGGTTTCTTCACTTAACAAGTTTATGGTGTTGAGAAGCTTCGTTCGTCGATTTCGGGTAGTTCACACAGGAAACTTTTCTCTCCATGCAGTTGTGCCACAATCTCAAGTTATATGAAAGAATCATCAATTCATTCATGCTTTCATTCATACATTCGCACATACGTAAACCAAAAGAATCATCCATTCATTCATGCATTCATTCATACATTCGCACATACGTAAACCAAAAGAGTGTCTGCTGATTTGACTACTACTTCTAGCGACAATTATTTTCTGGTCCTTAACGAAGAACATCTTCAGTAACATCTATAATTCAACCTCCTTCCGATACCATTGTTTCCTTCAATTGAGATGATTCTCCTTTTAACCCTTCGCCTTGCAACTCCTCCCGCTGAACGTATGTCGTCTCTAATATTCTCCTCCCTCAGAACCTTCCCAAGTATACAAGACGTATGGCTCGGATGGTTTACCTCGGTTTACCTCCTCTAGTCCTAATGGAGAGTGTGGCTCTGAGCTCCATAGCTCCGATCCTTGCTCATCTGTTTCGTCTTTGTCTTAAAACCCAGAGTTTTCCCTTCCTCCTCTTGAAAGGCACGCCTTGGTACAGCCCAGCCCGTCCCCTAAGGATAGGAGGCCACAAAGTCTTCGAGGCCACAAAGTCTTCGAGGCCACAAAGTCTTCGAAACTCTCCTTCACTCTCACTTTCTTAAACACTCACGAAGAATCGAATTCCCTTCTGATCGCCAGTACTACACTCGCAGTGCTGGGTCTCCTGGTGATCCTCTTTCCTATGCGATTCACCTCTGGTCTTCCTCTTTTACAGAGAGAAGTGAAACCTTCATCGTGGCCTTCGACATCCCCAAATCATGTGACAGGGTGTGGCAAAAGATTTTTGCCTTTTAAGACTTCCTTGTTTGGGATTCTCTATCCCACTGTTCACTGACGTAAAATATACCCTCTTTGGCCCATTCCAGGGCAGTAGTGGTCGACGGAACGAGATCCCCCCTCCCTATCCTATCATGAACATGGTTGTTCTTCTGGGTCTTATCCTGTCACCTACTCTTTTCTCTTGGTAAATGATCTCCTCTCATCTACTTCTAACCTTATTCATTCTTATGCTGATGATCCCACTTGGCTCATACTTCAACTCACATGCCTTCCCTTCGCCTATCAATACTAGTTCTCTTTCTCATATCCTCCCTGGGCAACATCTGGGCAACATCTAAGAATGGGGAAGCAACAGCATTGTAATATTTGATAGTGCTGGAACCCAGTGTCATCTGAAGCTACGTCATTTCTTTCCTTCTGTATGACTTAAAAAACCCCACCACAATTCACCCCAGCGATAATGCATACATGTTGGCCATAACCATATCCTTCACTCCGTCCAGGAAACATAACATAATCACCATCGCAAAGGCTCCTTCTAAAAAGCTGGGGCTGTTGTGTATATGCAGTAAACATTGTTGGCTATGAGCATACGCCCAAACATGGAGTGCTGTCCACACATCTGATACAGCTCCTCCTCCTCCTTCTCCACCTCCACTTATTTCTCAAACAGAGTGGAATCAAAAGCCTTCGGTCTCATTAATAAAACCCTGGCATCACCTCTCTTCAATCATCTCTTTCTCTTCGCCTCGATGCTGCTGCTCTCTCTCTCTCTCTCTCTCTCTCTCTCTCTCTCTCTCTCTCTCTCTCTCTCTCTCTCTCTCTCTCCTTCCTACAGATACCACTCTGGTCACTGGTTGGACGAGCTGTCTGCATGCGTCTTTTGCCTTCAAGTCTAAGACTCGAGGCTCGTGGCTGCCTGCTGCTTCCAACAGTTTCTGTGTGGCGACCAATTAGTTACTCGAGGATTGATCTTTACGATACCTCTTCCTCCTCCTCCTCCTCCTTTCGAACTGATAAAGGTTGCACTTCTCTTCCTTCTTTTCTCTTTCCCTTCTTCGTATTACTATCATTCCTTCTCTCTTCCCTCTCCTCTCTCTCACTCTATATCTTCCATCAGAGATGGACTTTGTCCGGGGCATTGGATTGCCCATGTCTAATCGGTCGCGATGTAGGAATACACATATATTCTTGGTATACCATACATATGACATACACGCAACAACCGTTCATACATACATACATACAGAGAGAGAGAGAGAGAGAGAGAGAGAGAGAGAGAGAGAGAGAGAGAGAGAGAGAGAGAGAGAGAGAGAGTGGGCAGTTCAAGCAACACATCTCCATATAACCCAACAGGAAATTAAACCGTGAATTAGACCTTGTACACATACCACTGGTTGAAGGATATGGTTATAACCAGCTGTTGGTTGTAACCAGGTCGGTGCGACGCCTTGAGCGCGACGGTATAACCCTTGAGCACGACAGTAAGACCCTTGAACGCGACGGTATAACCCTTGAGCGCGACGGTATAACCCTTGAGCTCGACTGTACGACCCTTGAGCACGACAGTACGACCCTTGAGCACGACCCTAGAACACGACAGTGCGACCCTTGGACACAGCGATACGACCCTTGAACGCGACGGTATAACCCTTAAGCACGACAGCACGACCCTTAAACGCGACGGTACGACCCTTGAGCACGACAGCACGACCCTAGAACGCGACGGTATAACCCTTGACCCTACGACCTTTGAACGTAAACTTACAACCAATCAATAAGAAAACACGACCTTGCGACACGAGTCATGAACAAACACACAAACACATAGCCAAACACATACACGAAAATAAAAAAAAATGACCAATTTCATAAAGCAATTAAAATCTGGTATTATCAGCACAACTTAATTAATAACTTAATTAATAGTTAAAGTATATCATACAGACCACAGGTTAATTACAATCCTTACCTTCTTTCGCCTTACAAAATCCCACTCCTAAAATTCATGTTAAGTACGGAGAAAAGAGTGAATGAAAAGTTTCTACACACTTTTCTTTAAGTAAGGAGCGGCATTAAAGTGATGGAGGTGTCTTTCGACGCAAGTGGGTAAAAAAAAAGAAAAAAGAAAAAAGAAGGAAAGGCGGCTTTTGAATAGGGAAGGAGAAGGGTGGGTGTGTAGGGAAATGTTTTCGTAGGATTATATTGATGTTCAGATTAAAATAGGACTTCGAGGCGTAGGCCTACACACACACACACACACACACACACACACAGAGAGAGAGAGAGAGAGAGAGAGAGAGAGAGAGAGAGAGAGAGAGAGAGAGAGATATTGGAAGTCCTCTGGGAGTGTGGGGTACTGGAGAGAGAGAGAGAGAGTGAGAGAGAGAGATGAGAGAGGAGAGATGAGAGAGAGAGAGATGAGAGAGAGAGAGATATTGGAAGTCCTCTGGGAGTGTGGGGTACTGGAGAAGAGAGAGAGAGAGAGAGAGAGAGAGAGAGAGAGAGAGAGTGGGCAGTTCAAGCAACACATCTCCACATAACCCAACAGGAAATTAAACCGTGAATTAGACCTTATACACATACCACTGGTTGAAGGATATGGTTATAACCAGCTGTTGGTTGTAACCAGGTCGGTGCGACGCCTTGAGCGCGACGGTATAACCCTTGAGCACGACAGTAAGACCCTTGAACGCGACGGTATAACCCATGAGCACGACCCTTGAACGCGACGGTATAACCCTTGAGCACGACAGTAAGACCCTTGAACGCGACGGTATAACCCATGAGCACGACAGCACGACCCTAGAACGCGACGGTATAACCCATGAGCACGACAGCACGACCCTAGAACGCGACGGTATAACCCATGAGCACGACCCTTGAACGCGACGGTATAACCCATGAGCACGACAGCACGACCCTAGAACGCGACGGTATAACCCATGAGCACGACCCTTGAACGCGACGGTATAACCCTTGACCCTACGACCTTTGAACGTAAACTTTCAACCAATCAATAAGAAAACACAACCTTGCGACACGAGTCATGAACAAACACACAAACACATAGCCAAACACATACACGAAAATAAAAAAATAATGACCAATTTCATAAAGCAATTAAAATCTGGTATTATCAGCACAACTTAATTAATAACTTAATTAATAGTTAAAGTATATCATACAGACCACAGGTTAATTACAATCCTTACCTTCTTTCGCCTTACAAAATCCCACTCCTAAAATTCATGTTAAGTACGGAGAAAAGAGTGAATGAAAAGTTTCTACACACTTTTCTTTAAGTAAGGAGCGGCATTAAAGTGATGGAGGTGTCTTTCGACGCAAGTGGGTAAAAAAAAAAGAAAAAAGAAAAAAGAAGGAAAGGCGGCTTTTGAATAGGGAAGGAGAAGGGTGGGTGTGTAGGGAAATGTTTTCGTAGGATTATATTGATGTTCAGATTAAAATAGGACTTCGAGGCGTAGGCCTACACACACACACACACACACACACCTAGAGAGAGAGAGAGAGAGAGAGAGAGAGAGAGAGAGAGAGAGAGAGAGAGAGAGAGAGAGAGAGAGAGAGAGAGATATTGGAAGTCCTCTGGGAGTGTGGGGTACTGGAGAGAGAGAGAGAGAGAGAGAGAGAGAGAGAGAGAGAGAGAGAGAGAGAGAGAGAGAGAGAGAGAGAGAGATATTGGAAGTCCTCCGGGAGTGTGGGGTACTGGAGAGAGAGAGAGAGAGAGAGAGAGAGAGAGAGAGAGAGAGAGAGAGAGAGAGAGAGAGTGGGTGTGGGGTTGCTTATTCCCCATCGATCGCCGCCCGTCATCACGATAACTCCCTCCCATCATTCATGATGGATTCCTCCATCATCATCTTAACTTCCATCATCGCCACCACCACCACAACAACCACCACTATCTTCATAACTTCCTCCATCTTCATAACTTCCTCCGTCATCATAACTTCCTCCGTCATCATAACTTCCTCCGTCATCATAACTTCCTCCGTCATCATAACTTCCTCCGTCATCATAACTTCCACTATCTTCATAACTTCCTCCATCTTCATAACTTCCTCCATCTTCATAACTTCCTCCGTCATCATAACTTCCTCCGTCATCATAACTTCCACTATCTTCATAACTTCCTCCATCTTCATAACTTCCTCCATCTTCATAACTTCCTCCGTCTTCATAACTTCCTTCGTCTTCATAACTTCCTCCATCTTCATAACTTCCTCCGTCATCATAACTTCCACTATCTTTATAACTTCCTCCATCTTCATAACTTCCTCCATCTTCATAACTTCCTCCGTCATCATAACTTCCTCCATCATCATAACTTCCTCCATCATCATTACTTCCTCCATCTTCATAACTTCCTCCGTCTTCATAACTTCCTCCATCTTCATAACTTCCTCCGTCTTCATAACCTCCTCCATCATCATAAGTTCCTCCATCACGATAAGATCCTACATCGGCATGACTTCTGCCATCACCATAAAATCCCCCGCTGTCGTAATTTCCACCATAACGCCTTCCATCACCATAACTCCACCCATCACCATAACTCCACCCATCACCATAACTCCACCCATCACCATAACTCCAACCATCACCATAACTCCACCCATCACCATAACTCCAACCATCACCATAACTCCAACCATCACCATAACTCCACCCATCACCATAACTCCACCCATCACCATAACTCCAACCATCACCATAACTCCAACCATCACCATAACTCCACCCATCACCACAACTCCAACCATCACCATAACTCCAACCATCACCATAACTCCACCCATCACCATAACTCCACCCATCACCATAACTCCACCCATCACCATAACTCCAACCATCACCATAACTCCAACCATCACCATAACTCCAACCATCACCATAACTCCACCCATCACCATAACTCCACCCATCACCATAACTCCAACCATCACCATAACTCCACCCATCACCATAACTCCAACCATCACCATAACTCCAACCATCACCATAACTCCACCCATCACCATAACTCCAACCATCACCATAACTCCACCCATCACCATAACTCCAACCATCACCATAACTCCAACCATCACCATAACTCCAACCATCACCATAACTCCACCCATCACCATAACTCCAACCATCACCATAACTCCACCCATCACCATAACTCCAACCATCACCATAACTCCACCCATCACCATAACTCCACCCATCACCATAACTCCACCCATCACCATAACTCCAACCATCACCATAACTCCACCCATCACCATAACTCCAACCATCACCATAACTCCAACCATCACCATAACTCCAACCATCACCATAACTCCAACCATCACCATAACTCCAACCATCACCATAACTCCACCCATCACCATAACTCCACCCATCACCATAACTCCAACCATCACCATAACTCCACCCATCACCACAACTCCAACCATCACCATAACTCCAACCATCACCATAACTCCATCACCATAACTCCACCCATCACCATAACTCCACCCATCACCATAACTCCAACCATCACCATAACTCCATCACCATAACTCCACCCATCACCATAACTCCACCCATCACCATAACTCCAGCCATCACCATAACTCCACCCATCACCATAACTCCAACCATCACCATAACTCCACCCATCACCATAACTCCAACCATCACCATAACTCCAACCATCACCATAACTCCAACCATCACCATAACTCCACCCATCACCATAACTCCAACCATCACCATAACTCCAACCATCACCATAACTCCAACCATCACCATAACTCCATCACCATAACTCCAACCATCACCATAACTCCAACCATCACCAATAACTCCAACATCACCATAACTCCAACCATCACCATAACTCCAACCATCACCATAACTCCACCCATCACCATAACTCCAACCATCACCATAACTCCACCATCACCACAACTCAACCATCACCATAACTCCAACCATCACCATAACTCCACCCATCACCATAACTCCAACCATCACCATAACTCCAGCCATCACCATAACTCCAACCATCACCATAACTCCAACCATCACCATAATTCCTCCCATTACCATAACTCCAACCATCACCATAACTCCACCATCACCATAATTCCTCCCATTACCCAAATTTCCAATCAAATTTTCATCATCTGTTTTCAACTTTAAAATCCCAGCTGACGGATGTAATGCAGTTTAGAAATGCCAGTAAAATATTTTTTTTCGATGTACCATTCCCAACCACGGTATAGTATACCATTCCCAACCACGGTACAGTATACCATTCCCAACCACGGTACAGTATACCATTCCCAACCACGGTACAGTATACCATTCCCAACCACGGTACAGTATACCATTCCCAACCACGGTACAGTATACCATTCCCAACCACGGTACAGTATACCATTCCCAACCTCTCCACGGCATACCATTCCCAACCACGACACGCCGTACCATTCCCAACCACGGCACGGCATACTATTCCACACTACGACACGACATACCATTCCCAACCACGGCATAGCATACCATTCCCAACCACGGCACGGTATACCATTCCCAACTACGGCACAGCATACCATTTCCACACTACGACACGACATACCATTCCCAACCACGGCACAGTATACCATTCCCAACCACGGCATGGTATACCATACCCAACTACGGCACAGCATACCATTTCCACACTACGACACGACATACCATTCCCAACCACTGCACAGCATACCATTCCCAACTACGACACCCCATACAATTCCCAACTACGACACCCCATACAATTCCCAACTACGACACAACATTATCGTGACCAGATTGGGGAAATATAGATCTATAGGATGCCAGATAGGGACATAGCACGCCAGAGACACAACACCGCCGCTGCTGATGATGATGATGAAGGTAGAATAATATCGGTTAATTACACACGAGACCTTCGCAACGGTGGCATGGGTCATACATCACAAATCCTTCCCGTAGTTCATCCCTTAATGAGCCAGTTAGCGGACGTGGGTCGTTTAGTGAGACGACACGGACAATAGTTTATTAGGGCTATGCCCTCTAATGACATGACCCCATCCCTTCCCCTTCCCCTAACCACCCCTTGACCATTAATCACCCTACGTAGTGACCGGAGTTAAAAGGCCAGAGGGGAGCAGTTGATACCTGTGTGATAAGGGAAAGAGGATGTGGGGGCGGTGGAGTGATGGGGGAAGTGGTGGTAGTTGTGGTGGTAGATGTGGTGGTAGTTGTGGTGGTAGATGTGGTGGTAGTTGTGGTGGTAGTTGTGGTGGTAGATGTGGTGGTAGATGTGGTGGTAGTTGTGGTGGTAGATGTGGTGGTAGTTGTGGTGGTAGATGTGGTGGTAGATGCGACAGTCCCGTGCTACCTCCGGGTCCAGGATCTACACGATCGGGGTCTTGAGGAACCAGAGGCGTACCAGACCCAGAAATCGCACCCACCAGAAGTCGTATCTATTGTCGTGTCTGATGGTCGTAGCCTCTTCCACGGGAGGACCGCCGTCGTGTTCCAAGGGTCGTATACCCTCGTGCTCAAGGGCTAAACGGCCGTCGTCGTGTTCCAAGGGTCGTATACCCTCGTGCTCAAGGGCTAAAAAGCCATGTCCTAAGGCTGTTGTAAGGCATACTCAAGGGAAGGGCCGTCGTGCTCAAGGGGTCACACAGTCTGGCTCAGTGGGTTCATTGAAAGGGTCACATTAATCCCCCGTGCGATAATGGAACATGATTACGCATTCACGTAAACTTCTCGGCTCTCTCTCTCTCTCTCTCTCTCTCTCTCTCTCTCTCTCTCTCTCTCTCTCTCTCGGGCGGCGCCGTGTGTAAGAAAAGATTGTGGACCCACAGCTTCGCCATATGAGGTGTTCAGGTTACTGTCGTGGTGGTGGTGTTTGAGTCTATCGCGTACCCAGGAGGAGTGACGGAAGTGCCCAAGGATAGTCTGCTGAAAAAGGTAGTGTCGTGCAATTGATCGCCCAGTGTGGATGTGGTAAGTACTAACAGATTCGTGCCGTCCGGGACCCGGTCGTGCAATGATCGCTCAGTGTGGATGTGGTAGGTACTAGCAGACTCGTGCCGTCCGGGACCCGGTCTCATCGCTTCTGCGGAGGGCTATCTCACCTTCTATCAACCACAACCACTAGGCCTCTGGCTACCACACCCTCCCTCACCTGGCTACCACACCCTCCCTCACCACCACCACACTCTCCCTGGTCACTATACCCTATCTATACTTTCTATATTGCTAACGACACAATCTTAACATAATATTCACCTGAAAATATACCACCCATCCAGCCACCAATTTCTACCCTGTCAAGGAAATGGATGAATCACGGGCAACAACTATACATGGAGGTTAGTATCGTACGCCTGGCACTTTCCCTTGGAGAGTGTATGCAGACAAACAACATGTCTTTTCAGGCAACAGAATCTTGCTCCTACAGCCAAGCCAATGATTACCACCTGGGCAAAGGCACCATTAATTCCTCTTCCTTGCCATCATAGACCACGAACACTGGTGATGTTAGTAATGAAGTCCGTATGCTGAAGAAGAGTTGCGCCCAGTGTGTGGGGCGGGTGGCGAAGCGACTGGCTCAAACCATCACAAACAGTCATGAAAGATTATTAGGTCGTACCTCACACAACGTCCACTGCGCCACGTCTGTTGATGTGGGGATGGTCGCTGAAGTGCTAGACGAAGGCTGATCCATATCAACTGAAATGCTACTTTAATGCCTGGTCCACTCACTGTGGCGCTACATGACGCCTACCTCCTCCTCCCTCAACTGTGCTGCTCGATACGGTTCGTGTCGCTCACTCTGAGGCAAGGAGAAGACTGCTGCTTCGTTCGTTCAAGCGCCAGATGAACTCTGCTTCGCTCACGTATGAGACATATGAAGCCTGCTTCGTTTCGGTGCTATAAGAGGCTAGCTTCGCTTGCTGAAATACGAGTTAAAGTTTGCTTTCCTCACTGGAGTGCTAGATGAAGCCAACTTTACTCATTAGAGTGTTCATTTTGCCTGCTTCGCTCACTGAGATCTTTGAAGAAAACTGTTTCGACTCAAGCCGAGCGCCCTTTCGAAGCTTTATGGCTGACGGTTTACGTTGTGGAATAGCAAGCCTTTCAAGAATTCATGTTTATCATTCTTTTCTCCCTGAAAGACCTTAGATGCGAGAATCCTTCGCATAAACAGACGTCATAAACTTATAAAGCATTATAGTAACTACAGAAACAACTTCGAGACTGAAACTAGTGCAAAAATTGATGAACCAAGATCGAAGCAGTTCAGGAGAGAATGAACCAAGACCGAAGCAGTTCAGAAGAGAATGAATCAAGACCGAAGCAATCCGACACCCGTGAGAATTAATTAAAGCCACCATAACAGCATTGGTGAATGAGGGACTCGAGCACCGTCACTGAAGCGATGGGGATTCGAAGCTTCGAACAAGAACGAGAAGTTCACCTTCGAATTGGTGTATCAATGAATCATTTCAATTTGTTTCATTTTTCTGTATTCTTATCGTAATCTTTCTGAGCGAACTCTTACAAGTTTCAAGACATTTACGATTTGATAAATTAGATATTTCAGTTGTTTCCAGTCCCCACCATCTCAGCCTCACCACTGAAAGTCACCATCAAAATATGTTACAAGAGGAGGAAGGCAACAGCATCCAGACCATGCTCTCCAACAACAGACGACGCCTCGACAACAGACGACGCCTCGACAACGGACGACGCCCCGACAACAGACGATGCCCCGACAACAGACGACGCCCCGACAACAGACGACGCCCCGACAACAGATGATGCCCCTACAACAGACGATGCACCGACAACAGACGACGCCCAGACAACAGACGACGCCCAGACAACAGACGACGCCCAGACAACAGACGACGCCTAGACAACAGACGACGCCTAGACAACAGACGACGCCTCGACAACAGACGACGCCTCGACAACAGACGACGCCTCGACAACAGACGACTCCTCGACAACAGACGACGCCTCGACAACAGACGACGCCTCGACAACAGACGACGCCTCGACATCAGACGACGCCCCGACAACAGACGACGCCCAGACAACAGACGACGCCCCAACAACAGACGCCGCCTCGACAACAGACGGCGCCCAGACAACAGACGGCGCCCAGACAACAGACGACGCCCAGACAACAGACGACGCCTCGACAACAGACGACGCCCCTACAACAGACGATGCCCAGACAACAGACGACGCCTCGACAACAGACGGCGCCCCGACAACAGACGGCGCCCCGACAACAGACGGCGCCCCGACAACAGACGGTGCCCCGACAACAGACGACGTCCCGACAGCAGACGATGCTCTCCAGCGACAGACGACGCCCCTACAACAGACGACGCCTCGACAACAGACGACGCCCCGACAACAGACGACGCCTACACAACAGACGACGCCCCGACAACAGACGACGCCGATACCCACGATACCCACTTAGCAACATACGATGGCCCCGCAACAGAAGACGATATCCCGACAATACACAAAGCCCCGACAAGAGACAGTGCTCCCAACAACAGAAAACGTCCCCGATAACAGACAACGCAACGTAAACACAAAACCCACAGCAACAGACGAAACCCACGACGACATACCAAACCCTGAACAGCACATAAGCACCCGACAACACAGACAATGCCCCGACAACACACAGAGCCACAGACAATGCCCCGACAACACACAGAGCCACAGACAATGCCCCGGCAACACACAGAGCCACAGACAATGCCCCGGCAACACAAAGAGCCACAGACAATGCCCCGGCAACACAAAGAGCCACAGACAATGCCCCGGCAACACAAAGAGCCACAGACAATGACCCGACAACACACAGAGCCACAGACAATGCCCCAGCAAAACACAGAGCCACAGACAATGACCCGGCAACACACTGAGCCACAGACAATGCCCCAACAACACACAGAGCCACGGACAATGCCCCAACAACACACAGAGCCACAGACAATGCCCCGGCAACACACAGAGCCACAGAAAATGACCCGACAACACACAGAGCCACAGACAATACCCCGGCAACACACTGAGCCACAGACAATGCCCCGGCAACACAGTGAGCCACAGACAATACCCCGGCAACACACTGAGCCACAGAAAATGACCCGACAACACACAGAGCCACAGACAATGCCCCAACAACACACACAGCCACAGACAATGCCCCGACAACACACAGAGCCACAGAAAATGACCCGACAACACACACAGCCACAGACAATACCCCGACAACACACAGGGCCACAGACAATACCCCGACAACGCACAGAGCCACAGACAATGCCCCGGCAACACAAAGAGCCACAGACAATGCCCCGACAACACACAGAGCCACAGACAATACCCCGACAACACACAGAGCCACAGACATTGCCCCGACAACAGAGTGCGGACGAACAATTCAAAACTTCGCCCTGGGTCATTCTGGGTTGAGCTAATGACCGCCAGGTGGCCCAAACGTTATATAACATTCTATGCAAAAACGAACACACTTTCTCGTCTTGGTATATACCATGTCACATCGTTTGTGATGCCTGTGTGGAGAACACGACGGTATGAACTTCATATTAAGGCACAGGGGCAAGATTTCTTTCGATCCGTTCGGATTTTTCAAAACCCCATCTCTCTCTCTCTCTCTCTCTCTCTCTCTCTCTCTCTCTCTCTCTCTCTCTCTCTCAAATAACTGTTTTTTTGTGTGTTGTTCGTCTTGTTTGATGACTGGACCATTCAAATACAACTGGTTATCCCCATAACTTCGTGTATTTTTTTTTTTCATATACACGTCCACAATTTTCACTACGAAAAAAACTGAAAAAAAAATGCTGATCCATAGGCACGATTTTCCTCTCTGTGATAACTGCCGTTCTATTAAGAGAAAAAAAATTACATGGGGAAAATATCAGATGAATATTTCATCATCTATTTTCACTGGTCTGGTCAACAAGCTTTGACCCCCATGACCTTAGGCATTAGACTGGTAGAGACCCGGAACTATAGTTTTGGACCTTAGGCTTATAACGACCCTTGACCTGTGGACCTGAGGATAGTACAGACCTGACCTGTGGACCTGAGGATAGTACAGACCTGACCTGTGGACCTGAGGATAGTACAGACCTGACCTGTGGACCTGAGGATAGTACAGACCTGACCTGTGGACCTGAGGATAGTACAGACCTGACCTGTGGACCTGAGGATAGTACAGACCTGACCTGTGGACCTGAGGCTGGGTCAGACCCTAAACTGTGGTCCTGACCTCATATTAGTGAAAGACTTGACCTTTGACCTTGGATTATAGGCTGAGAAAGGGGTCTGACATGTGACTCTGGACCTTAGGTTGGTAAAGGCCCTGATAGGTAGACCCTGGACCTAAGGGTGGTAAGGAACATCAACTTTGTCCCTGGACCTTACGTTCATTAGGGTCCTAACTTGGACTGGTGTTGGTAAGGTCTGTAACCTGCATCTCCAAACATCAGGGAAGGTAGAGAGCCTGACCTACGACCTTTAGCCCTTAAAGGCAAGAAAAGACCCAGACCTTTAGCCCTTGGACCTGAAGCTAAGCCATGACCTGTAGCCCTGGAAATGGGGCTATAGTAAGGGCCCCCGACCTGTAGCCATGTAACTGAGGATAGTATATACCCTGACCCGCAGGCTTCGACGTGAGAAGAGTGAGGGCTCTGACCTGTAGCTAACAAAGTCCCTGACCTGTAGCCCTGGACCTTAAATCGGTAAAGACCTTGAAAACACCATCCAGCTCGACGTATTCAGGCACCTCACAAACTTTAGAAAACGCGCGGAAGAAATCCTCAGAGAAATCTTGGAACTCTTAGTCTACGCTTCGTAAGACCTTCCACAAGGCATACTAAAGTATTTCATATCTAGATCAGATATACATGGTACATTCTATTGAGCCATTCTGAGGTAAGGGAATCTCTTATTTCGTAGGAAAAGAAATGACCAGGATAGAGGGAAAAAAAAAATTAATATCTCCCTAGGGAGGAAGTGGAAAGAAATCTGGACTACTCAAATATACACATCCAAATGTAATATTCTTTTTAAACTGCTGGTATACACTTCATCCCTTGGAAAAGATGTTGAAGGCCAGTAAAAATTCAGAGGCGCAACGAGTCTCCCAGACTGATAAACAGCGAAAGTGTTATTCTAGTTGACCTCTGGAAATCGAGGTTATTGTTTTGAAGGTCGCGAACCAACTGACAGATCCCTCCTCCCCTTCACGGAAATTGAGGTTGTCGATTGAACTCAATAGCTGCCAGTGATTGCCTCATTTGCATGAGGCCGAAGGGAAACACCCTGAGTGTTCGATCTTGTACAATCGCGTCTGCCCGCAGTCGAAGTCGAGTGTAATGGCACCTTCGAAGTCGAAGAACATGTAACATTACTCATTTTCGTGGAAGACAACGGCATCTCCAGTGCCGGAAGACCTTGCATTAATGTGCGACTCTGACGAAGCAGAGTCGAAGAGGAGGAAAGTGGTATCTTCGAAGTCGAAAGTTAGCAAGAATATAGTACTGGGAGAGGGATGAAGGATGAGTGGGGAAAGAGGGTGGTGTTGTGGTGGGAGGGAGTGTGTGTGTGTGAGAGGTCCTTGGTGTCATCTCGTTCCTAGAGGCGAGGCCTCGTAAATCCTACAGGAGAAGAATGACCCTTCCTCTGGGTCATCCAGTGTCCAGAACGAACAACTTTCCCCAAATTCGAATCGGTTCGAAGACCAAGCAAGGAGGCCTCCTCTCTCTACACTGCTATAGGGTCATCATCTACATCTCCGTCAGACATAGGTGATGATCGACCCTTCACGTCTACATACATATACATCAGGCAAGTCTCTGGTGGTAATCTTTAGTGACGAAAAAAGAAAAAAACCCTCCTCGTTTACTGGTATTGACCGGAGGGTAAGTGACCCAAGACAACGACCAGGCTGACACTGGTACGTACATACATAACGAAGGATCTTTACCACACCTACAGGCAAGCCAACCACAGTACAGGCTAGCCAATAACAGTACAGTCTAGCCAACCACAGTACAGGCTAGCCAACCACAGTACAGGCTAGCTGACCACAGTACAGGCTAGCCAACCACAGTACAGGCAAGCCAACCACAGTACAGGCTAGCCAATAACAGTACAGGCTAGCCAACCACAGTACAGGCTAGCCAACCACAGTACAGGCTAGCTAACCACAGTACAGGCTAGCCAACCACAGTACAGGCAAGCCAACCACAGTACAGGATAGCCAATAACAGTACAGGCTAGCCAACCACAGTACAGGCTAGCCAACCACAGCACAGGTTAGCCAACCACAGCACAGGCTGGCTAACCACAGTACAGGCAAGCCAACCACAGTACAGGCAAGCCAACCACAGTACAGGATAGCCAATAACAGTACAGGCAAGCCAACCACAGTACAGGATAGCCAATAACAGTACAGGCTAGCCAACCACAGTACAGGCTAGCCAACCACAGTACAGGCTAGCTAACCACAGTACAGGCTAGCCAACCACAGTACAGGCAAGCCAACCACAGTACAGGATAGCCAATAACAGTACAGGCAAGCCAACCACAGTACAGGATAGCCAATAACAGTACAGGCAAGCCAACCACAGTACAGGCTAGCCAATAACAGTACAGGCTAGCCAACCACAGTACAGGCTAGCCAACCACAGTACAGGCTAGCTAACCACAGTACAGGCTAGCCAACCACAGTACAGGCAAGCCAACCACAGTACAGGCAAGCCAACCACAGTACAGGATAGCCAATAACAGTACAGGCTAGCCAACCACAGTACAGGCTAGCCAACCACAGCACAGGCTGGCTAACCACAGTACAGGCAAGCCAACCACAGTACAGGCAAGCAAACCACAGTACAGGATAGCCAATAACAGTACAGGCAAGCCAACCACAGTACAGGCAAGCCAACCACAGTACAGGATAGCCAATAACAGTACAGGCTAGCCAACCACAGTACAGGCTAGCCAACCACAGCACAGGCTGGCTAACTACAGTACAGGCAAGCCAACCACAGTACAGGCAAGCCAACCACAGTACAGGATAGCCAATAACAGTACAGGCAAGCCAACCACAGTACAGGATAGCCAATCACAGTACAGGCTAGCTAACCACAGTACAGACTAGCCAACCACAGTCGTCCTACGGTAATGTAGACGCCCTTTTCCTCCCTGAGGTTATACCACTCATGGCTGGTCCACACTGCTGGATCACCTAACACCACACTGAAGGCTCAGGTGAAGTTCAACTCCCCGCCTACAGATGGCTCCGTCTTTTGTAAACGTTGGTCGACGTGATTCAGAGGGTAAATGTTTACTTTCCTCGGATTTTCGGTGTGTCTGTGTGATTGCTGTTACGGGAGGGCGAGTTTTGCACGTGTGTTGCCCCGTCTCCTTGCTTCGTATGTTTACACCATGTCTTTACACTCATGTGTACACACACACACACACACACACACACACACCAGCTTATACCAGATACCCCATTTATCGACCAGTCTCGAGAGGAGGATAAACAACTGGGTTGTTTGTTGACCCGACTGCCGGCCCCCAGGGCTCGAACCTGGGAGGGCTGGCGTGTGAAGCATGGTCAACAACGCTAACCACTACAGCACGGACGCCCGTGTGTCTGTGTGTGTGTGTGTGTGTGCTATTTATGATTACTATTTATGTGTTACGGGGAGAGAGTTTTACACTCATGTTGCCCCGTCTCATAACCTTGTATGTATGTGTCAGGTCTTTACTTCTGTGTTGATACACACACACACACACACACACACACACACAAACACCATAAGTCTAAGCCGTGTGCGTGTATGTATGTATGTATGTATATGTGTGTGTGTGTGTGTGTGTGTGTGTGTGTGTGCCATAGGAAAATGCCGCCGTTAAGCTATTCGTAGGTATGTAGACTATCTCTCTCTGGAGTTTACTGAAGACAAAATAAGCAGGAAGCCGTTGCCATGTCCCTCCACAATGCAATGCGATATTGCCAAGAAACCAAGACAATGACGACCACACCACTCACTCATTAAGGCGCCCCACACACCTCCCTCCCTCACCCTGCACCTCATCAGGGAATCCCTCAGTTCACCTCATAAGGAATGAACGTGGCAGAATTAGCTGCTTCGAATCACCGACTCGGTAAAGTGAAGCTTCGAGGTTTCAAAATGATATTCGAAACACGGAATAAGAGAAAGACAACGTTATCATCATTAACCCATAATTAGATCTCGGGCAGATACCATATCCACTTAATTATCACACAGGGTAATTATCATACCCATCTAGAGACGATTTTCGACTCGCTGTGTGGGTAAAGTTAAGCATTTGTCCAGTATATATATACATCAGTGGAATGTACATACCCCCTTACCAGTACTTAACTACCATTGTGTGTTTAAGTAACATTGATCTACGCATGTTTATCACCAGGTGTACAATTTCTCCAGATAACCACCATTCAAAGATCCACCTATTTAATACATCGAGTATTGCACAACGTAGATGCGTCGTCACTCCTCACAGCGATGACCCATGAATGAACACAAGCACTTACCTAAGGAGGCCCCACAAAGCGGAGGAGGACCCAGCACCAACCCTGCTGTACGCCGCCGGCAGCTGGTTCAACGCCACAAGCGACACGCAAACCTGAGTGATCAGCAAGTTCGACCCGCGAGCGAGCGAGCGAGACAAGAGTGGAGGGAGCTCGCGCGAGACAGTGCCTCCCTCGACCACAACGTGATACAGAACTGGCACCACCATCAGCAGAGGCAGCGTCGGTGCCCAGGGGGCATGCGAGGCACTGCGGGAGGGAGGAGGGGAGGGAAGGGGAGGGAGAGGGGAGTACAGTGCCAACTCTGGGGTGAGGAGGGAGGGGGAGGAAGGAAGGGAGAGAGCAGAGAGATGTGTGTGCCTCTGTCGCGAGTGCCAAAGTTGTGGAAATGATCGTGTCAAGCGGTTCGTCTGTCTCAAGGTCTGAGGTCATGGGTTATTTTGTAGGGGGTTGGTGGTGGTGTTGGCGTCGGAGTGTTGACTGAGGGATGCGAAGTGAGGGGTAGCTTTAGCCTTTGGGAGGAGGATAAGTAGCTGGCTCTTCTCTCACCTGGTATAGCTGAAGGCCTTTTTGTTTCCCTAAGTGTTAGAGCTTTAGCTTGGAGGTGGTGGAGTGGAGGGGGAACTAAAAGCTTTCCTCCCACGTGGTAAAAGCTTTTCGTCACCAAGTGGTATAACTTTAGCTGGGGGGGGAAGGGAGAAATTGAGGGATCATCCCCTTAACTTTAGCTGGGGTGAGAAACTGGGAGATCATCCCCTGAACTTTAGCTGGGGTGAGAAACTGGGAGATCATCCCCTTAACTTTAGCTGGGGTGAGAAACTGGAAGATCATCCCCTTAACTTTAGCTGGGGTGAAAAACTGGGAGATCATCCCCTTAACTTTAGCTGGGGTGAAAAACTGGGAGATCATCCCCTTAACTTTAGCTGGGGTGAGAAACTGGGAGATCATCCCCTTAACTTTAGCTGGGGTGAGAAACTGGGAGATCATCCCCTTATGTCGTATAGCTTTAGCCAAGGAGGAGGGTCTAGATCTAGCCTTAGGGGAAGAAGCTATGAGAAGCTTCCCTCTCCACGTGACTACATTCCTTTAACGTAAGGGAGGCAGGGAGAGAATGTACGTGTGTGTGTGTGTGTGTGTGGGGGCGCGCGAGCGAAAGAGACAGGAAGGAATGGCGAGTGAACACTCACTCACTCCTCCCCATGAGTCACTTTACCACAACGTTCAGACAGTGTGTGGGCGACGCCCCCTCCCAGAGTATAATATAGACTGGCTCGACCTGGTCATAACTCCAGGGTTGGCATTTTCGGCAGCGCTGGCTCTCTCTCTCTCTCTCTCTCTCTCTCTCTCTCTCTCTCTCTCTCTCTCTCTCTATGTATATATATATATACATTTATATATCTATATATAGTAACATTAGCGACGGGGTGTGTGACTAAGGGGTCCTCTCTTCCTCTCCATGCCAAGACTTTGTGCAGACGGTGAGGAACGGGCATAGAAATTATGGTCGACGAGTGTGTGTGTGTGTGTGTGTGTGTGTGTGTGTGTGTGCGCGCGGGGTGGACACATATCTGGGTCATTTGTTGGGATAGAAATCGAAAAGACTTAGGGATCATTTTCTTAAAAGGGGGAGACAAAGTTTGTGGCTATCTTTCACTGTCGAACTGCACTTTTAGGAGAGAGTCTGTGGTAATGGTTTAAGTGATTCGATACTTATGATTTTACTTATCTAGTTTGCGAATGACCATAATGGGGAAAGTATTCTCTCACACACACACACACACACACACCCTAATACATCTACCCACTCTTTCAACACCCCATCAACACACACACACACACACACGTACACACACACACTAATATGCCGACTCTGCTCTCCTACTACACACACACACACACACACACTAATTGCGCATCACTCCAAACAAACCTCCAAAAAAAAAAATAGTTTTCTTCAAGTCTGTCAGGATGAAAAAAAAATATATATATGCGTCAGTTTTTGAGGAGTAAGGCTGGTGTGGGTATTGGATGGTGATGCTCACGTGGGTCGAGGTATTGGGGGGGGGGGGTGAGGGAGACACCAGGGCCTTACCAAGGTCACATATGAACCTAGGCTGGTCTATGTGTTGGCGGCTCACACGCTAGCCCTGGCAATGACACAAAGCCAATAATTTCTCAGCTTATTGCAAATAGACGAGTCTTCTGGCATCTCGTGCGCGCTCTGACGAGTGTACGTGTGTGTGTGTGTGATTGGAAGGATGGTGGATATATATATATATATATATATATATATATATATATATATATATATATATATATATATTCTTATTTATTTATCACACTTTGTCGCTGTCTCCCGCATTTGCGAGGTAGCGCAAGGACACAGACTGAAGAATGGCCCAACCCACCTACATACACATGTGTATATATATACATACACGACCACCCATTTCCGTCGCCACCCCGCCACACATGAAATGGCATTCCCCTCACCCCGCGCGCGCCCGAGGTAGCGCTAAGAAAAGACAACAAAGACCACATTCGTTCACACTCATTCTCTAGCTGTCATGTGTAATGCACCGAAACCACAGCTCCCTTTCCATGTCCAGACCCCACAAAACTTCCCATGATTTACCCCAGACACTTCACATGCCTTGGTTCAATCCAGTGACAGCATGTCGACTCTATTTCTTGCACGCCTTTAACCCTTCTGTATGTTCAGGTCCCGATCGCTCAAAACCTTTTTCACTCCATCCTTCCACCTCCAATCTGGTCTCCCATTTCTTCTCGTTCCCTCCACCTCTGACACATATAACCTCTTGGTCAATCTTTCCTCACTCATTCTCTCCATGAGACCAAACCATTTCAATACACCGTCTTGTGCTCTCTCAACCACACTTATTACCACACATCTTCCTTATCCTTTCATTACTTGCTCGATCAAACCACCTCACACCACGTATTGTCCTCAAACATCTCATTTCCAACACATCCACCCTCCTCCGCACAACCATATCTATAGTCCATGCCTCACAACCATGTTGTTGGAACCACTAATCCTCAGACATACCCATTTTTGCTCTCCGAGATAACGTTCTCGCCTTACACACATTCTTCAACACTCCCAGAACCTTCGCCCCCTCCCTCACCCTGTGACTCGCTTCCGCTTCCATGGTTCCATCCGCTGCTAAATCCACTCCCAGATATCTAAAAGACTTCACTTCCTCCAGTTTTTCTCCATTCAAACTTACCTCCTAATTGACTTGTCCCTCAACCCTACTGTACCTAATAATCTTGTTCTTATTCACATTTACTCTCAGCTTTCTTCTTTCACACACTTTATCAAACTCAGTCACCACCTTCTGCAGTTTCTCACCCGAATCAGCCTCCAGCGCTGTATCATCAGCGAACAACAACCGACCCTCTTCCCAAGCTCCCTCATCCACAACAGACTGCATACTTGCCCCTCTCTCCAAAACTCTTGCATTTACCTCCCTAACAACCTCATCCATGCACAAATTAAACAACCATGGAGTCATCACGCACCCCTGCCGCAAACAGACATTCACTGGGAACCAATCACTTTCCTCTCTTCCTAAACGTACACATTTCTTACATCCTCGATACAAACTTTTCACTGCTTCTAGCAACTTACTTCCCACACAATATATTCTTAATACCTTCCACAGAGCATCTCTATCAACTCTATCATATGCCTTCTCCAGATCCATAAATGCTACATACAAATCCATTTGCTTTTCTAAGTATTTCTCACATACATTCTTCAAAGCAAACACCTGATCCATACATCCTCTACCACTTCTGAAACCACACTGCTCTTCCCCAGTCTGATGCTCTGTCCATGCCTTCACCCTCTCAGTCAATACCCTCCCATATAATTTACCAGGAATACTCAACAAACTTATACCTCTGTAATTTGAACACTCATCTTTAACCTCTCTCTCTCTCTCTCTCTCTCTCTAGGAGGTGTGTAGCCACCGACCACACATCATCTATCGGCATCTACCTACCTGTGTCTTATCGGGAGGGTAATATAGTGTGTGAGACACGGCTGGACAAGGTGTCTGTCCTAGTGTGTCACTCCCTTGCCTCCCCAGGTAAGCTGTCTTCTCGTTCCCGCCCCGCCCACACGTGGGTATGGGTGGGTGAGGGGGAGCTGGGCTGCCAGTGGCATCCCGACACACACACACACACACGCATACACACACACACACACGCATACCATCGCCCGTTCTCACACATTAAATTTGGCAACGCGAAACTCGCACGACTCGTGGTCCTTCTTCCTCGTAACTCTAGACTCTCCTGCGGTGAGCGCGACGCGCCCACAAAGTCTCTCTCTCTCTCTCTCTCTCTCTCTCTCTCTCTCTCTCTCTCTCTCTCTCTCTCTCTCTCAGATTCAATGTTCTAATTGCATAATGTGAGACATTTCTATTCTCTTTAAGGTAAAGCGTCCACAGATTGTTTGTTTCTTTGTGTGTGTGTGTGTATGTTTGCACATAAACCATGAGACGCCCCAACGCACATGGTTTATATAAACAGTACGGCCACCACCACTCATGATTTATATAAACACGTAAGACCACCACCACTCATGGTTTATATTAAACACGTACGACCACCATCATTCATGGTTTATATAAACCCGTGCGACCACCATCACTCATGGTTTATATAAACAAGTAGGACCGCCATCACTCATGGTTTATATAAACCCGTACGACCACCATCACTCATGGTTTATATAAACCCGCACGACCACCACCACACATGGTTTATATAAACACGTACGACCACCATGACTCATGGTTTATATAAACAGTACGACCACCATCACTCATGGTTTATATAAACCCGCACGACCACCATGACAATGGTTTATATAAACCCGTAGAACCACCATCACACATGGTTTATATAAACCCGTACGACCACCACCACACATGGTTTATATAAACAGTACGACCACCACCATTCATGGTTTATATAAACCCGTACGACCACCACCACACATGGTTTATATAAACGCGTACGACCACCATCACACATGGTTTATATAAACAGTACGACCACCACCACTCATGGTTTATATAAACCCACACGACCACCATCACACATGGTTTATATAAGCCAGTAGAACCACCATCACTCATGGTTTATATAAACAGTACGACCACCATCACACCTGGTTTATATAAACCCGTACGACCACCATCACACCTGGTTTATATAAACAGTACGACCACCATCACACATGGTTTATAGAAACACGTCCTACAGTACAGATACAGTCCTACAGTAACGATACAGTCCTATAGTAACGATACAGTCCTACAGTAACGATACAGTCCTACAGTAATGATACAGTCCTACAGTAAAGATACAGGCCTACAGTAAAGATACAGTCCTACAGTAAAGATACAGTCCTACAGTAAAGATACAGTCCTACAGTAAAGATACAGTCCTACAGTAACGATACAGTCCTACAGTAACGATACAGTCCTACAGTAACGATACAGTCCTACAGTAAAGATACAGTCCTACAGTAAAGATACAGTCCCACAGTTAGGATATAGCCCTACAGCAACGATACAATCCTACAGTAAAGATACAGTCCAACAGTAACGATACAGTCCTACAGCAACGATACAATCCTAAAGATACAGTCCTATAGTAACGATACAGCCCTATAGTCAATATACAGTCCTACAGTCAAGATACAGTCCTACAGTCAAGATACAGTCCTACAGTCAAGATACATATCATACATCCCAGACCATTTGTCAGTTTATCTAATGTATGTGAGAGAGGTCATCCCTCGTGCCTTATATACATATTCACGTTTGGAAACAAACTGGTTCGTTTTTAAGTCCTCGACCTAAACATTATCTGCGCCTTATTACTTTATCATGAGTATCCTAGGTATCTTTTCTTCACTAAGTCATCATGCCCCTCTCCTTTTTACTCCTTTTCTTCACTATGTCATCATGCCCTGCTCCTTTCTACTCCTTTTCTTCACTATGTCATCATGCCCTGCTCCTTTCTACTCCTTTTCTTCACTATGTCATCATGCCCCTCTCCTTTCTACTCCTTTTCTTCACTATGTCATCATGCCCTGCTCCTTTCTACTCCTTTTCTTCACTATGTCATCATGCCCTGCTCCTTTCTACTCCTTTTCTTCACTATGTCATCATGCCCCTATCCTTTCTACTCCTTTTCTTCACTATGTCATCATGCCCCCTCTCCTTTCTACTCCTTTTCTTCACTATGTCATCATGCCCCTATCCTTTCTACTCCTTTTCTTCACTATGTCATCATGCCCCCTCTCCTTTCTACTCCTTTGTATACCAAGCTCTGTCTCTCCTGACCTCGTCTACTCCCACAAAACAGCCAAGGGAGGATCTATCCACCCGATGCCGTTTCTCGATCCCTGATGTGCCGTACGTAAAAGTTATTATATCTACCTCGTCTTAATCGTCTCGTCTCTAGCGCTGGCTGCCTCTCGTGAAATCTGCGTCGCTTGCAAAATTGATTGACACGTCAGAATGTAAAACATGTTGGAGAACAGTCGATTTTCAAGGCCAATCAGAACGAGCCAAGATTTGACTCTCTCTCTCTCTCTCTCTCTCTCTCTCTCTCTCTCTCTCTCCTCGTCTTGGGCACCCGAGGCGCTGAGAAGACCTCTTGTGTTATTCTCCCGGCGTGGTGGGAGGAGGAGGAGGAGGGAAGGAAGGGGGTTAGGAAGGGGAGGGGGTAAGGGGAGGTAAATATTAATTATTCATGGTATTCTTAATCGACTCTGGGATGAATGATGGATCAGGTGGTGTTTGAACACTCGCTGACCAGTGTTGTTCTTCCCAGCCAGGCCCGACCCTCTCCATCGTATACACATGGAAAGACGCCACCATCTTAATCATGATCGGTTACACTAGAGGAAGGAAGCTAATGGTTGTGTGTGTGTGTGTGTGTGTGTGTGTGTGTGTGTGTGTGTGTGTGTGTGTGCTGATAGCACAGTCATGACGAATGAGGTGATCCGAAGGCCACATACACAAGTGTAACAAGGCTGGTTGCCTGTGTATGCTTATGTAGAGTTTTAATGAGTCAGTTCATGAACTCTGGAAACAATATAACTGGCTGGGTTTATATGGCCATTAAGAAGGTCAAAGAAGAGTGACATAACATTAAGACACTCATTTGGTCGAGGTGTATAACACAACGCGAGGTAAATGAATATGTAGACCTAACATTTTCTCGTTTGATAGAAAACGACAACAACCAATTATTAAATGCACACGAAGAAACTGTGTAAAATGTCGCCCACTTAACGATATATTCATAAATAAATATTTTATTCAGTATAAATATACACGTTAATTTGTCATGTGTATTTCTCAGCTGAATTGGAAATAATGTCATTTCTCTCTTGCCCCCAGGCACGAAGGGATTGTTGGCAGCAGCAGCTGTCACGGACGGAGGGAATGTTGGCAGCAGCTGCCACGAACGGAAGGACTGTTGGCAGCAACTGTCACGAACGGAAGGACTGTTGGCAGCAACTGTCACGAACGGAGGGACTGTTGGCAGCAGCTGTCACGAACGGAAGGGCTGTTGGCAGCAGCTGCCACGAACGGAGGGACTGTTGGCAGCAGCTGTCACGAACGGAAGGACTGTTGGCAGCAACTGTCACGAACGGAAGGACTGTTGGCAGCAACTGTCACGAACGGAAGGACTGTTGGCAGCAACTGTCACGAACGGAAGGACTGTTGGCAGCAACTGTCACGAACGGAAGGACTGTTGGCAGCAACTGTCACGAACGGAGGGACTGTTGGCAGCAGCTGTCACGGACGGAAGGGCTGTTGGCAGCAACTGTCACGAACGGAGGGACTGTTGGCAGCAGCTGTCACGAACGGAGGGACTGTTGGCAGCAGCTGTCACGGACGGAAGGGCTGTTGGCAGCAACTGTCACGAACGGAGGGACTGTTGGCAGCAGCTGCCACGAACGGAGGGACTGTTGGCAGCAGCTGTCACGGACGGAAGGGCTGTTGGCAGCAACTGTCACGAACGGAGGGACTGTTGGCAGCAGCTGCCACGAACGGAGGGACTGTTGGCAGCAGCTGTCACGGACGGAAGGGCTGTTGGCAGCAGCAGGAAGCCACAGACAGATGGAGGGACTGTTGGCAGCAGCTATCACGGATGGAGGGACTGTTGGCAGCAGCAAACAACACATACACTTTGTCTCTACAACGACACAACAAGCAAACAAGAACGCATCACAGGCTCCCGGGACATAGTCGTGTGGATAAACACAACAGACAAACAACATTACAAACAGACAAAGAATCCCATTACAAATAACACACAAAAAATCAAAAGAACAAAACACAAAATATTAAAAGAAAATAACCCACACGCACATGTCTTTGACATAAGAAAAAAAAATATTGGTATACGTTTCAAATGGAAGAGGAAGCCACTCGAATAATATTGGTAATCCTCTTACGTCACACACACACACACACAGAGGCGTATGTTACCACATCAGTGGCTGAGGTACGGCAGTATGATCCACGGTGGCAAGCAAGACAATGCTATCACGTGGGGGATGCCCCGCGGGGCCGCCGCTCCGCCCCGCCTAAACCACGGCGCGGGGCGTCTCCTAAACCCCCTGAGGAAGGAATGAACTTTGTCTATCCTTCGGCAACTGGAAAACTAAACTGCCTGGAAAGGATAGATCAAATCATAAATTCAAAAATTAACCAACCAAGTCAAAGACTAAATTGACTTCAAATCACCTAACAAAAAAATCAGGTAAAATAACATCTGATATTGTCGGTTTTTTTTTATATTTTCCAAAAGAAGGAACAGAGAAGGGGGCCAAGTGAAGATATTCCCTCTAACGCTCAGTCCTCTGTTCTTAACGCTACCTCGCTAATGCGGGAAATGGCGAATATGTATGAAAAAAAAAATTGTGGTTTCAAGTACTTATTTTTTTTTTGTCTACGAATCACCAAAGGATTTCGATACAATCAGAAGATCCTTCAATTCCTCTTAATATTCTTGGAGTGAAATGTAACCCAAATCTTGCAATGTACGCCCAAATGTAACATAAGTACACAAGACTATGTTTATAGCATCGGAGTATTTCACACGTTTGTGTCACTCAAGCTATCGAGCATCTACCTTGAACGTATGAATGGGATTGGATTATAAGATTTAGACTAATGGGCCAAGCACTGGAGCTTCTAAGCCTCTTCAGCGCTACCTGAATGTACAGAATGTTGAAGTAAACTCTTATGGTCGACCTTGACATCCATTATCATCAACTCCTACCCCACATACAGCCCCGCCAAGTAACGAAGTAACGATCCAAACTAGTCTGACTGAAGTAACACGATACCATACCAATGGGTTTCGTCTGTAACAACAAGTTCGATGGAAGTACTTTCATATGTACTTTTCACAGAACTGGGGCTCTTAAAAGTTAATGGAAATCAATGACTTAGGGTTAGACACGGTGTGCTGGTGGAAGTTTTTTCAAAATGGGTTTACACCACGACACTCGTATATGGGCCGCTGTCACGCCATGTCAGAGATGCCATAATGTTGGAACTCCCTCCTTGCCACACCTTAACTGCCACCCCGTAGGAGGATTGTGACCGCCCATGCCATAACCTAAGTGGCTTGGAACCGCTCCTGTTACACCATAGTGGGTTTCAGACCTCCCCTACCATACTCTAGGGGGTTTCAGACCTCTCCTACCACACTCTAGGGGGCTTGGAACCACCCTGTCGCACCCCAGTGAGTGCCGGACCACCACTACCACACCCTAGAGGATTTGGAACCGCTTCCACCACATATCAAGGACTTGGAACCACCTTTGTCATACATGAAGGGCCTTGGGGCCACCCCTGCCAGACCTTACCACTTGGGGACGCCCTAGAGGCTTGAGATCACCTGTGCTAAACCCAAGGGTGCCTGTTAAACCTGCCACACCCTGTGGGGGCTTGAAATAACCCAAGCCATTCCCTATGGGGCTTGAGAATACTTCTGCCACACCAGAGTAGGCCTGCAAGACCAGGTCTGTCACATGCTGGGGAACGAAGACCACCTTTTGCCACCCATTTAATGGGATTCGGGACACCCCCACCAGACCTAGGGGGAATGGAGACGCCATCGACACCAGTTGGGGCTTGAGGCTACCCCTGACACATATGAGAGAGAGAGAGAGAGAGAGAGAGAGAGAGAGAGAGAGAGAGAGAGAGAGAGAGAGAGGTTAGAAACATTCCTGTCACACACTTGATGGCTTAGGTCCGCCCTTGCCAAACCCTGAGGTGCTTAGAATCACTCTAGCCACAACCTGGGGAGTTCAGGACCACCTCTTATAGGCGCTTGGGTTCATCCCTGCTACACGACTGGGGGTTGTGACCCCTGCCTCACTCTGGGAAGCTTATCATTAACCCTGCCACACCGTGGAGGCCTTAGGGCCGAGCTTATCATTAACCCTGCCACACCGTGGAGGCCTTAGGGCCACCACATCCTGCCATACTCTAGGGACTTCTTCAGCCACACACTGAGACACAGAAACAACCCTGTCATAATCTAGAGGGCTTGGGACTTCCTCTGTCACACTCGGGGATTAGAACCATCCTTACTAGACCCTAAGGGCCTTGGAATCATTCCTGCAACGCCTTAGGAACTTGGAACCGATCCTGTCACATCCCAGGGGGCTTGGAATAACCTTCGTAACGCCGTAGGGGTTTGGAAACCACCTTTCCACACCCTGAAAGACTCGAGAACATCTTCAAACACTAAAAGACTTGAGGTCACTCCTGCTCTGCCATCTCCGTCCCCATATGTTCCAGACCCAGCCGTCTCTATCCCCAAGTGTTCCAGATCCAACCAGCTCCATATCCATGTGTTCCAGACCACACTACATCACCACGTGTTCCAGATCTAACCAGCTCTTCACCCGACCGGCTCTACACACAACGAACTCCATCAGCCATTTTTCCAGACGTGTTCCAGACCCAACCAACTCCATACCCACGTGTTCCAGACCTGACTCCATCACCACGTGTTCCAGATCCAACCAGCTCTACATTCAACCAACTCCATCAGCAATTGTTCCAGACCCAACCAGCTCCAATGAATGCTCCAGACCCAGCCAGCTTCTTCGTGTTCCAGACCTAACCAGCTCCATCCCCATGGGTTCCAGACCTAACCAGCTCCAACTTCAAGTGTTCCAAACACAACCAGCTCTTCCTCCACGTGTTCCAGCCCCAACCAGCTCCATCCCCGCATATTCCAGACCCAAATGGTTTCCACTGGATGTTTCATTCCTTACCTGCTTTCTTCCTCTTTCCAAAAACGTTACTAGCTTCTATAAAGATACCCTCATCTTCTAGCCCCCAACACAAGCCATAAATACGCTAACTACTTCCAAATGAGTCCTTTAGAACCATAACTTCACTCCAAAAGGATTCCGCCAAACTGGATGCCGCCTTTACCAAACGAACACATCCTCCAAAATCATGCGAAATTCATCTCCAAAACCGCCTCTCTCTCTCTCTCTCTCTCTCTCTCTCTCTCTCTCTCTCTCTCTCTCTCTCTCTCTCTCTCCTCACCACGTATCCAGAGTCCTGCAGCATCTATGTATCCCGAACGCTACGGCGTCCCATTTCCTTAGTATTCACGCCTTGTGGGTCGGTGCCGGTGTCTTCACCTCACATGTAACATACATAACCCACGAATCACAGGCCAGACCAGCTTCATCCCCTTACAAACCTCCACACAGTCTTTCAGACTGCAGGACAACGCTAAGTTCTATATTGACAATGAATCATTTCCCTTTGACCCACTCCCCACACACTCCCCAAAACCCACACCTCAACTCCCTCTCTGCCATAGGTCATATACCAAACCAACCGTGTAAAAACACACCAGGAGTATGGTTGCCAATGGTGGTAAACAATACAAAGTTAATGGCTGCTTCATCCAGGTTTTCCTCCACTTCGTCACATTCATGATCGCTGTCAAGGACCATCGGCCACACACGCGTTTACCTTAAGCTATACTGGAGCGATTATACCGTTAAGAAACCAGGGGTTGGTTGGTTTCTCCTCGTCTACCCTCACTCGTAAATGAGAAATGCTCTTTAAAGCCTCGAGGTTCAGAAACCCCGCGTCTAAATAATTGAAACAGTGTCGTTCGTCATTCGACCCCCAGCCTAGCCCGGTGGAGTCACAGTTACATACAGAAACAATCGGAACTCAAATTCTACGTCGGTATACCTCATCAAAACGCCTACATCGAGCAGCCAGCATCATACATAGAAGATCTAAACTTGTTACTTAAAAGTCACCAAAAGATGTGTTACAGTACCTGAGCCATGATGAAAATGTAGATTCACTTGTCCTCAGCTCCTTCGCCGTTGACGATCCGCGTCCAATTGATCGTAAAGGTGTATTTCACCTCATACCTCAGCTGGGTAGGATTTGACCAAGGAAGATCTACTTCGGAAATCGTGAAGGCGATATCAGGCATCTGTTTGGAATTGGAAGTTTAGTCAACAGATGGCGCCACGACTCGATCGGCCAAGCTGTCGTCTGCTGTGTTGACAATTTGCTTTTGACATCCCCGGCCAAGAGGAAGGGTAGCGACATGTCATCGTGACATGGGTCCACGAAGGTGAGGGAGCGTCTCTCTTTACTGGAAAAGTATAAAGGAGGAAGGAGCAGGTTTTGAAACCTGTTAGGAGGAACTGGAAACTGGATTTTCGTGTACTGGAAATATTTCCACGGCGGTGGAGGGGGGGGGGGGTGAGGGGAGGGGAGTATCGGTGTGTCAGAGGGATATGGGGCTTTTACATTTTCGTATTCCACCTAAATCTAATAATAATGTGTTAAATGGAGGCTTTTGAATTTCATATTCCACGTAAATCTGATAATGCTCTCAGTTAATGAGTTTGACATTTCGACGAGATGTTGATGATGACGCAAACCATGACACAATACATGATACATGTTCTATTATGTATATAACCTCGCTAGTAATGTATACAATGTCGCTTGTAATGTATATAGCCTCGCTTGCAATGTATATAACCTCGCTTGTAATGTATATAACCTCGCTTGTAATGTATATAATGTCGCTTGTAATGTATGTAGCCTCGCTTGTAATGTATATAACCTCGCTTGTAATGTATATAACCTCGCTTGTAACGTATATAATGTCGCTTGTGATGTATGTAGCCTCGCTTGTAATGTATACAATGTCGCTTGTAATGTATATAGCCTCGCTTGTAATGTATATAACCTCGATTGTAATGTATATAACCTCGCTTGTAATGTATATAAAGTCGCTTGTAATGTATGTAGCCTCGCCAGTAATGTATATAACCTCGCTTGTAATGTATATTACCTCGCTTGTGTATATAACCTCGCTTGTAATGTATATTACCCCGCTTGTAATGCATATTACCTCGCTTGTAATGTATATAACCTCGCTTGTAACGTATATAACCTCGCTCGTAATGTATATAACCTCGCTTATAATGTATATAACCTCGCTTGTAATGTATATTACCTCGCTTGTAATGCATATTACCTCGCTTGTAATGTGTATTACCTCGCTTGTAATGCATATTACCTCGCTTGTAATGTATATAACCTCGCTTGTAATGTATATAACCTCGCTTGTAATGCATATTACCTCGCTTGTAATGTATATAACCTCGCTTGTAATGTGTGTTACCTCGCTTGTAATGTATATAACCTCGTTTGTAATGTATATAACCTCGCTTGTAATGTATATAACCTCGCTTGTAATGTATATAACCTCGCTTGTAATGCATATTACCTCGCTTGTAATGTATATAACCTCGCTTGTAATGTGTATTGCCTCGCTTGTAATGTACATAACCTCGTTTGTAATGTACATAACCTCGCTTGTAATGCATATAACCTCACTTGTAATGCATATTACCTCGCTTGTAATGTACATAACCTCGCTTGTAATGTATATAACCTCGCTTGTAACGTATATAACCTCGCTTGTAATGTATATAACCTCGCTTGTAATGTATATAACCTCGCTTGTAATGTATATTACCTCGCTTGTAATGCATATTACCTCGCTTGTAATGTGTATTACCTCGCTTGTAATGCATATTACCTCGCTTGTAATGTATATAACCTCGCTTGTAATGCATATTACCTCGCTTGTAATGTATATAACCTCGCTTGTAATGTGTATTGCCTCGCTTGTAATGTAAATAACCTCGTTTGTAATGTACATAACCTCGCTTGTAATGCATATAACCTCACTTGTAATGCATATTACCTCGCTTGTAATGTATATAACCTCGCTTGTTATGCATATTACCTAGCTTGTAATGCATATAACCTCGCTTGTAATGTGTGTTACCTCGCTTGTAATGTATATAACCTCGTTGGTAATGTATATAACCTCGCTTGTAATGTATATAACCTCGCTTGTAATGCATATTACCTCGCTTGTAATGTCTATAACCTCGCTTGTAATGTGTATTGCCTCGCTTGTAATGTACATAACCTCGTTTGTAATGTACATAACCTCGCTTGTAATGCATATAACCTCACTTGTAATGCATATTACCTCGCTTGTAATGTATATAACCTCGCTTGTTATGCATATTACCTCGCTTGTAATGTATATAACCTCGCTTGTAATGTATATAACCTCGCTTGTAATGCATATTACCTCGCTTGTAACGTATATAACCCCACTTGTAATGCATATTACCTCGCTTGTAATGTATATTACCTTGCTTGTTATGCATATTACCTCGCTTGTAATGTATATAACCTCGCTTGTAATGTATATAACCTCGCTTGTAATGTATATAACCTCGCTTGTAATGTATATTACCTCGCTTGTAATGTATATAACCTCGCTTGTAATATAGATAACGTCGCTTGTAATGTATATAACCTCACTTGTAATGCATATTACCTCGCTTGTAATGTATATAACCTTGCTTGTAATGTGTATTACCTCGCTTGTAATGTATACAACCTCGCTTGTAATTCATATTGCCTCGCTTGTAATGTATATAACCTCGCTTGTAATGTATATTACCTCGCTTGTAATGTATATAACCTCGTTTGTAATGTATACAATGTCGCTTGTAATGTATATAGTCGCTTGTAATGAATATAGCCTCGCTTGTAATGTACATAACCTCGCTTGTAATGTATATTACCTCGCTTGTAATGCATATTGCCTCGCTTGTAATGTATTTAACCTCGCTTGTAATGTATATTACCTCGCTTGTAATGTATATAACCTCGCTTGTAATGTATATTACCTTGCTTGTAATGTTTATAACCTCGCTTGTAATGTATATAGCCTCGCTTATGTATATAACCTCGCTTGTAATGTATATAACCTCGGTTGTAATGTATATAACGTCGCTTGTAATGTATATTACCTCGCTTGTAATGTATATAACCTCGTTTGTAATGTATATTACCTTGCTTGTAATGTATATAACCTCGCTTGTAATGTATATAGCCTCGCTTGTAATGTATATAGCCTCGCTTGTAATGTATATAACCTCGGTTTTAATGTATATAACCTCGCTTGTAATGTATATTACCTCGCTTGTAATGTATATAACCTCGTTTGTAATGTATATTACCTTGCTTGTAATGTACATAACTTCGCTTGTAATGTATAAAGCCTCGCTTATGTATATAACCTCGCTTGTAATGTATATACCCTCGGTTGTAATGTATATAACCTCGCTTGTAATGTATATAACCTCGCTTGTAATGTATATAGCCTCGCTTGTAATGTATATAACCTCGGTTGTAATGTATATAACCTCGCTTGTAATGTATATTACCTCGCTTGTAATGTATATAACCTCGTTTGTAATGTATATTACCTTGCTTGTAATGTACATAACTTCGCTTGTAATGTATAAAGCCTCGCTTATGTATATAACCTCTCTTGTAATGTATATAACCTCGGTTGTAATGTATATAACCTCGCTTGTAATGTATATAACCTCGGTTGTAATGTATATAACCTCGCTTGTAATGTATATAACCTCGCTTGTAATGTATATAACTTCGCTTGTAATGTATATAACCTCGCTTGTAATGTATATAACCTCGCTTGTAATGTGGTTGTGCTAGGACATACTACCAGGCAGAACATTATGGTCTGGTGTTGTGGAAAGCAGGGAGGGTTATGGCCCCACTGCTCTGACCACAACAGGTTAATATCCCATCCAAGTCATATCTACACCTGATGGTTAGGACGCGTTTCAACTCTCTAATCACCTCGCACTGAGGTAGAGTAGGGTGTTACCGGACTCCCACGGGCGAGCGGATACACCTTCAGCGAGGCGGCGGCTGCATCATCATCATCATCATCAGATGGGAACAGATCGAGAGGACGTGGACGACCCCATCGCCTCACAAGGGCCCATCACTTCCCTGCTCCTGCGCGAGGTGCAGCCTCGAAGGTGCAGGAGTCTCATTATAGAGAGCCTGGGATAGGGTTAAATACATCAATGAATAACAGAATGAAGTTAAATAATATATCATCAAGTTGAAGTTAGAATTGAAAGAAAGTCATAAACGAAAGAAGTCAGAATTGAAAAAAAAGAAAAATATGTATTACAGTACCATATTAAATACAGATCAGCCATATAGATACATGATATATATATATATATATATATATATATATATATATATATATATATATATATATATATATATATATATATATATATATATATATATACTTACCTGTGAATTAGTTGAAGAGTTATCTTCCATATCTACTAAGATGATATATTGGTTCTGTAATCAAAGCACTGGACGTGCGTGAGCGAGGGTGGGAATACGGGATTACGACCTTGGGGTAGGATATGGCTAGCTGTGGCAATCCCTTGGCCGTGTCCTTCTTGATCTAGGAACGTGTCAGCTGTAGGCGAGGCCCTTGGCTCAGAGTTTCCCCAGTGACCAACACCAGCATTACTACTGGCTAGCGATCGTCATGCGAATAAAATGACGGGGTGTCTGTACTCACGACTCCAGGTGATGTGGCCCTTCAGGATTGGTCTTATGGAATGAAAAGAGAGGCGAGCTCAGACATTACTAATATATAACATACAAACCTCCAACAGCCAAGGTCGAACCCAGGACCCCGTGCGTGGCAGGCGGGAGCACTACCGCTAAGCTATGATCATCCCAAGCGGTAGTCCTGGCTGTTGGAAGCTTGTATGTTAAACGGAAGTGCGCGTTCATATGCACTATATATATATATATATATATATATATATATATATATATATATATATATATATATATATATATATATATATATATTCCTATATATTCCTACGAGTCCACGGGGAAAATAAAACACGATAAGTTCCCAAGTGCACTTTCGTGTAATAATCACATCATCAGGGGAGACACAAGAGAGAAATATTACAGTCAGTTGATATACATCGAAGAGACGAAGCTAGGACGCCATTTATCACGCGCTACACGTATCGCACAGCTCATGTCGTATGAAAAGATCAAAATGTAACGTAAATTTCACTTGACGTAGTTGTGGCTTTTCAATATTACAATTGTTACATCGGGGATGCAGAATGAGGGATAGAATATGTCTCATGTGCCTTACCGTAACCCTACTACAGAGACCTAATGAGAAGCGAACCTCACTGAAAATGAGCTACCACCTCAGGTCAGACTTAAGGAACGCGGACAACCTCTCTCTCTCTCTCTCTCTCTCTCTCTCTCTCTCTCTCTTTCACACACACACACACACACACACACACACACACACACACACACACTTGACTAGAAAGGAGAAACCAGTAAACAGACAACCGTAATTTGACCCAGCAGGTGCCCTGCGGGCAGGTTTCCCGGGGAGGCGTCATGGGAGAGAGAGAGAGAGAGAGAGAGAGAGAGTCACACACCAATGATAAAGAGAAAAAAAGAAATGTCCCGTGACCTCTGACTTTACTTCCCATGGGGATCCCACAGGCTTCCCTCTCCTAAAACACTATGGCGGTGTGCGACATCGATCGACGATACTTAGACAAGGGCGCGAGGCTCCTGGAGGAGGACGAGGCGACCCTCGAAGACGATAGTTTTCGACCAGGGCACCTTCAGCACCATGGCACGACCCTTGAGCACGACGGCACAACCTTTACAAACGGTAGCCTTAAAAAACCTTTAAAGTGACCCTGAAGGGTCACATTTAAAAGTACAGGCCACCATACCCGAAGTTCCTACCTTCGTGCTCAACGAAGAAGGCCGTAATGGAAGACTCACTAACCACTAGGACCCTCCACCTTCGTCGCTCAAGACTAGATCTCCTGGGCGGCAGTGGTAGAAGACCTGGTCTGGATGCCTTATAATGACAACTGTACCAAGGCGAAGGAGGAGGATGGCAATGCTCTCGTCTCTCAAGTCAGAGAGTGAACCCACCCACCCTTGTACCATGACAATAGGATCACAAGGACCATCCTACTTGGATACACCCTCGATCACTTCCACCTCTCACTTTCGGAACGTTCCCTAGCCTTCGTCACCACCTCGCTAACTCACCTTGGACAAGAGGAGACGCCGACAAGATCATTCATCTGATATACAAGATCCTTCACCATTCAAGGTGCGTCATTGAGGCTCCTTTTACCATCCAGGTATTCATAAGGTAGTCACTCTAGCACGTTGAATGGGGCGTGATTCGGTCTCCCAGTGGCCAAGTGGACCATCAGGGAGGGGAAATAGAGAACATGTACTCAGTGTTACCGTACTCCTCAACGTGTGTAAAAAGCTGGTTCAAGGAATGACAGTCCTGAGCCACAGAGTCAAAATCTTGGTATTCCTTGATATCGAAAGAGCGTTCGATGTCTCATAACCACATACACTACAGTGATCTCTCGCTGGCGAGGGTGTCGAAGCAAAGATTTTGACGCTGGACCCAGGACAACATCGTTGATTGAGAGCTGCCACGATCACGTTACAAGGACACCACTCCTTCGTGTACGACCTAAGAATGAAGGACCACAAGGAGGAGACCTGAGTACCAGGTCTCTCTCTCTCTCTCTCTCTCTCTCTCTCTCTCTCTCTCTCTCTCTCTCTCTCTCTCTCAACGACCTCCTCGAGAACACTGGGAAGCTTTTTCCCCCTTCCCTCACCTGCCCCCAGCCTTAGGTGCTACGCTCTGGACCTGGAGGCAGAGTTGTGCTTAGTGGACCACCCTTCGTACATAATGGAAAAGGGAGACGTCTCGTGTCTTCGACTACGAACTGTATCGAACTCAGCCTTCGTCACTTCAATGAACGAGCCTCTCGCTCTCAGATTTGGAAGTCTACGACGAGTGTATCAATAGCAATACTTTGTGTTAAGGAGAGAAAGACAGAGCCTACAGGAAGTACATATAGAATTCCTTGAATATCAAACGACCAGAAGAAGTCTCGACATGGGAAGGACAAGGTCTCGGTACAACCACACAGGGTCCTGGAGAAAGTCCTCGATTCCCACTTTAGACTCGCAGTCCACATCACACTACGCCAGGCCAACACTCGTCACAGCCCAAGCGAGACTTGTCTACACCTTCACCACACCGCTGGATTGAGACTGGTGAGAACATACGACGGAAAGAAACCCTCTCACACTCAACACTAAATCAAGATACGTGGCGAGGAGTTCCATCAACTCATGCCACCATGGCCCTCGACCAAGTTGGTTATTTGCTTCGTTTGGGCTTCGCCCCTACCACCTACCATGGTCGATACAGCCTTTAGGGACAACGCACAACCGCCATCTGAGCACTTTCTCCAGGTGTTAAAAGACGGTAGAGATCCCACACTACTCACAATGTATGTGGCCTACGCATCCCAAGAGAAACGAGTGTTAGATTAACTAACCTGTATTGATTACCGAGGGAAAAGAGAGAGCTCTTCCATTGGTTCCAGATCTAATTGGATTCTTCTTAATATATTCACACCCATCCTGCTCCTCCATCACACGTTCACAACCATTACGACTTCTCTAGCCTTTTTTCAAGACCCAGTTTTCTTCTCTCTAAAATGTCCCCAGGTCTAAATGGCCTTCATCCTCACGTGTTCCAGACGGAACCGACTTCTTCATATATCCCAAGGTATTCTAGATGACTCAGTCGGCTCAAATGCAATGTATTCCAGACCTAACCTAACTCTTCTACATCACATATTCCAGACCTAACCTAACCTAACCTAACTCTTCTACATCACATATTCCAGACCTGACCACCTTCCCCCCCAACGTGTTCCAGACCCAAAGAACCTCTTCCACTCTTTTGTCCTATGAATGTAAGGCTCGTCCATCTACGTATGGTTAAGAGCCAGGTGTCTCCCTACCCAGCATTGCCAGACCAAAGTGGACTCTCTTCTGCCTGTCCATGTTGGCAACACAGGCGTACTTGTGTCCTTTATTTTCACTGTGTCCAACATCCTTCGTCCTTAGCAAGTTCGACATCCTGACTCAGTGTTCACACTCATCGAACATCCTGCCACCATTGTCCCCAGACGTCCAACCACCATCGTCCCCTAGATATCCAACCACAATCGTCCAAACACATGAAACATCCTGCCACCATCGTCCACAACCATCAAACATCCCACCACCATCGTCCACAGACATCAAACATCCTACCACCATCGTCTACAGACATCAAACATCCTACCACCATCGTCCAAAGCCAACAAACACCCTACCAACATCGTCCCCAGCTATCAAATACCCTACCACCATCGTCCCCAGACATCAAACATCCTACCAACATCGTCCCCAGCCACCAAACATCCTACCACCATCGTCCAAAGACATCAAACATCCTACCACCATCGTCCCCAGCCATCAAATACCCTACCACAATCGTCCCCAGACATCAAACATCCTACCACCATCGTCCAAAGACATCAAACATCCTACCACCATCGTCCAAAGACATCAAACATCCTACCACCATCGTTCCCAGCCATCAAATACCCTACCACGATCGTCCCCAGCCATCAAACATCCTACCACCATCGTCCACAGACATCAAACATCCTACCACCATCGTCCAAAGACAACAAACATCCTACCAACATCGTCCCCAGCCATCAAATACCCTACCACAATCGTCCCCAGCCATCAAACATCCTACCACCATCGTCCACAGACATCAAACATCCTACCACCATCGTCCAAAGACATCAAACATCCTACCACCATCTTCCAAAGACATCAAACATCCTACCACCATCTTCCAAAGACATCAAACATCCTACCGCCATCTTCCAAAGACATCAAACATCCTACCACCATCGTCCCCAGCCATCAAACATCTTACCACCATCGTCCACAACCCAAAACTTCCCTTTCGACTGAATGTCGACGCTTCGAACCCTCGGATCGGCACACAAGATTCAACATCTTCAATCCAAGTCGAAATGTTCCTCCTCACCTCCATAAACCCAAACCCAGACTGCCTCTTCGTCCAATACTTTCATGGTTCACAACTCTCGCGCTATAACCAAGGTTGTCATAAATGATGATTCTGTCTCTTCGGTAGGTTGGAATAAATGACATAACCTAGGTAAAATGAATCCTGAGAGAGAGAGAGAGAGAGAGAGAGAGAGAGAGAGAGAGAGAGAGAGAGAGAGAGTCGTAAACAGGGAGTTCGAAGCACCGACCAGTGAGGCTGGATCATGAAGCCATTTATGAATCACACCTGTGAAGCATCTGCGTGAGGCAACGACTCCATGACACACATGTGAAACCCGATGCGTCTGGAGCAACCGGGAGGGAGGCACGACGGTACGACCTCCTGTGCACGACGGTACGACCATCGAGCACGACGGTACGACCCCCTGTGCACGATGGTACGACCCTTGAGCACGACGGTACGACCATTAAGCACGACACTTCTCAGCATAGAGGACAACAGTATGATCCGTAAACACGATAATACGACCCTCGAGCACGACGGTACAGCTCTGTGCACGATGGTACGACCCTTGAGCACAACCGTACGACCCTCGACCATGACGGTACGACCCCTTGTGCACGACGGTAAGACCCTCTGAGCACGGCGGTACGACCCTCGAACACGACGGTATGACACTTGAGCACGACGGTACGACCCCCTGTGCACGACAGTACGATCCTCGAGCATGACTGTACGACCCTCGAGCACGACGTTACGACCCTTTAGCACAACGGTACGACCCTTGAACTCGACAATGCCGGGGCCACATCTGCTGTGGAATCTAACAATATCTCTTCATGGAACAGCTCGGGTGTGGATGAGATCACTTTTCTTTCCCCGTGGGTAAGAAATATATCGACAATAGAAGGGAGAAATGTCGGGTCATTGATATACGAATATGGGAAAAGTGGTAAAGAAAAAGAAAAAAAATTATGACAACCTTACCTAACTTACCCAGACAGATGGAATTAACCTCATGGTCGATGTAATTTGCAAAAGAAGAAAGAAAGAAAAAAAAAAAAAAAGATGCAATTGTTACCCTCGCGTGTTTACATTCAATTGCTGGGAGGTATGTTCCCAGAGCGCATTCGCTGGAAGTGGTTGCCTACGGTGAGAGGACACACACACACACACACACACACACACACAGCTAACAAACCTCCCAGCGATTGAATGTCAACACGCAGACACAAGGAATCAAACATTTTCTAAATAACATTCAAAATAAGGTAAACACCGGCTGCTTGAGACTGTCAGGCGAGGTTATCCATTGGCTTTCTTGGTTTTTATGAGTAACTTTCACCTACTTTGATGTTAGGTAACCCTACAAATATGTAACGCATCTTCCGGCTCTCACTCCTGTCGATTTCACAGTTAGGCAGGATATGAAAAATGAGACAGTCAGTCAAACGCTCTCCACCTTGATCTATTCGAAGTCCTTCAGTTTACATTTGAAATTCAAATTGGATTTTACCGTTAACAAGAGCGAGGCACTATGCAAATTACCTGCGCCAATTAGGTTCCTAATGATCCACCATGGTCTTGACCAATAGAACGTGTGTCTCCAAAGAACTTCTTTTGCACACAGGCTAAAAGTCTTTGATCCTCCGGAGTGACAAAGGGAGATGCCGAAGAAGCGAAAACCCTTTCCCTTCCTCCCAAACTGGCCACACTTCTCTCTCGTGTCTGTTTATATAGCTTCCAATCCTACTGGTCCAACCACATACCCTAATGGTCGTTATGAAGACGAACACAACTCTAAAGCCATTGATAATCTCAAGGTCTTTCAATCCTCTGCACTGGACATATTCCTATTGTCTCAACATCATTTTTGTAAGAGAAATCATCGAACGTTTAAAACTATGTTTTTCTCAAGTGCTGAGCTATCTCATGGGAAGTCAGTCACTGCAATCCACCACTACCATGAGCCCAAGCCCTTGAGAATTCAGAATCTGTGTCAACAAACATTTTATTACGGGAGCGGTTATGGATCGGAAGCTGTGGTTTCGGTGTATTACACATGACTAGTGTTGAAAGCGGCTTGTTTGAATCTGTTCCTGGCGCTACCTGGCTAACGCGGGAAACGGTGGATAAGTATGATTTTCGTACCTTCATTTCACAGAGATAAGCTGCAAGACGTGATGTATATGCCACCGCTCCACCTCCTCCTCCTCCTCTTCCTCCGCCTGCGCAGAAGCGGCACGCACAAATGACTGCAACCTTTCCTTTCAGTCTTCGAGGCCACTTCCTCTCGAGGAATAACAAGAAGGGACACCAAGGGAGAGTCGGTGGTGGTACCGCTGACAGGCAACAGATGGCGTTGACTTCCCATATTCCAGTCCGTCTGTATATCCGCTTAAGCGTAAACGCTGTCTCTACTTGATGTAGTGGAGGGTGACAATTGACTGGGTCGTCCATTCCCTTCCTTCTTTTTGATCCTGGTTTATATCCACACGCATCCAGTCACCCCTGTTTGACCCCTCGAGGAGGTTGAGCGAGCACTCCTCGCTTGGCTCCTCCTTCTATTCACACTTTCGGAAAGTCAAACACAAGGAGGGAAGGAGGTCTTTTTTTTTAGCCCCCTCCCCCCCGATTCCATCCATGGTAGTCGCCTCTTAAAACACAGAGATACAGAGGTAGTACTACTCTTACTCCACTAACCCATATATATATATATATATATATATATATATATATATATATATATATATATATATATATATATATATACTCGACAGATTCAGTCAGTCATCTCGCATCAGCGTCAGCTGGATTATGTAAATATAAATTACCATCTAAAAAATTTACGTACACTCAGTCTATCAAACGCTGGCTAACAAATAGCACAATCATATACACGGATATGTAAATACATATCTCTTGAGCTGAGCTGAAGCAATCAAGGAAAGTATATATGTACAGAAAACAGGTTATGCTTCTCTTGATTTTTCGGCTAACAACAGAAAATATACAGAACAGCTTTACCAAAACAGGACAAAAAGAGATGAACAACAGAACCAATGAACAGCTGTACCAGTACGAGAAATATAATATGTTCAAAGTTCAAGAGCAGTTGTGAAGTAAGTCAATAAGCGGTTCAATTCACACTCGATTTATACTATATGATGTAAGTTGACTCTTTTTTTTTGTGTGCAGTGGATGGTTATTTCCCCTCTGTACCTCCATTTTTGGCGACACCCACACTGCTACAAGAACCTTTCACCTTTTTCTTCCTCTCCCTTCTCTCCTGCGCCCCCTCAACACACACACACACACACACACACACACACACACACACACATACACACACACACACACACACACATGAAACCCATCTCCTCTCTCCACTAATGTACTCACACTCTTCCCCTGGAGACATATAGTCTAACATATGCATACCACAGCCCTTCCAGACGTATGACGTCATTCGATATCAAATCCCTTCACCCACGGAAACCATGACAGCCATCACGACTTCGAACCCGGAACCCCATACACATTAATCTCCTCATATTATACAAATCTAAACGTTAATTTCTTCATATTATACAAATTCAAAAGTTAATTTCTTCATATCATACAAATTGAAACGTTAATTTCTTCATATACAAATTTAAACGTTAATTTCTTCATATTATACAAATTTAAACATTAATTTCTTCATATACAAATTTAAACGTTAATTTCTTCATATTATACAAATTCAAACCTAAATTTCTTCATATTATACAAATTCAAACCTTAAT
>NC_092255.1:14763062-14870562 GCF_036320965.1 Panulirus ornatus
GCGGTGGTAGCAGTGTGGGTAGTGGCGGTGGTAGAAGTGTGGGTAGTGGCGGTGGTAGCAGCGTGGGTAGTGGCGGTGGTAGAAGTGTGGGTAGTGGCGGTGGTAGCAGTGTGGGTAGTGGCGGTGGTAGCAGTGTGGGTAGTGGCGGTGGTAGCAGTGTGGGTAGTGGCGGTGGCAGCAGTGTGGGTAGTGGCAATGGTAGCAGTGTGGGTAGTGGCGGTGGTAGCAGTGTGGGTAGTGGCGGTGGTAGCAGTGTGGGTAGTGGCGGTGGTAGCAGTGTGGGTAGTGGCGGTGGTAGCAGTGTGGGTAGTGGCGGTGGTAGCAGTGTGGGTAGTGGCGGTGGCAGCAGTGTGGGTAGTGGCGGTGGCAGCTACAACATACAACATTAGTGACGAGGTTCCTCAGACACCATCGCTAGCGAACCCGTTCATCCCTGGACCGACCAGACCGCCCTGGACCGACCAGACCGTTCTGGACCGACCAGACCGCCCTGGACCGACGAGACCGCCCTGGACCGACCAGACCGCCCTGGACCGACCAGACCGCCCTGGACCGACCAGACCGCCCTGGACCAACCAGACAGTGCTGGACCGACCAAAAACAGACCGTCCTGGACCGACCAGACCGTCCTAGACCGACCAGACCGCCCTGGACCGACCAGACAGTGCTGGACCAACCAGACCGTCCTGGACCGACCATACCGTTCTGGACCCACCAGACCGTCCTGGACCGACCAGACCGTCCTGGACCGACCAGACCGTTCTGGACCCACCAGACCGCCCTGGACCGACCAGACCGTCCTGGGCCGACCAGACCGCCCTGGACCGACCAGACCGTCTTGGATCGACAAGACCGTCCTGGACCGACGATACCGTCCTGGACCGACCAGACAGTGCTGGACCGACCAGACCGCCCTGGACCGACCAGACAGTGCTGGACCGACCAGACCGCCCTGGACCGACCAGACAGTGCTGGACCAACCAGACCGCCCTGGACCGACCAGACAGTGCTGGACCAACCAGACCGTCCTGGACCGACCAGACCGTCCTGGACCGACCGGACCGTTCTGGACCGGCCAGACCGCCCTGGACCGACCAGACCGCCCTGGACCGACCAGACCGTCCTGGACCGACCAGACCGTCCTGCCAGATGATGAGAGTCTCGCTGAGCAAAGCAACTCTCTCAGATTACTCCTTAGCGAGTTGGTTACGTGGGGGGGCAACAGCTGCATTTGTCTCCATTAGTGCTGGAATATCATGTTTGTGAGAGACAGAGAGCCAGAGAAAGAGAGAAAAAAAAAGGGAGAGAGAGAGAGAGAGAGAGAGAGAGAGAGAGAGAGAGAGAGAGAGAGAGAGAGAGAGAGAGAGAGAGAGAGAGTGGTTACAAAGACGACGCGTCTCATATCCTTGACAACTGCCTGCCACAGGTTCGGGACGTCGAGCTCAACACACCTCACACTCTACCCGGACGCGGTAACTTCCCACCTCACATCCACGTCCCTCTCTACCTCAGGTACGAGACGCTACACATGCAGTGCCTTACATGCAGTGAGGTACTGTATGGCATACAGAGTCACAGTATGGCATGCAGAGGCACGGTACGGCATACAGAGGCACAGTATGGCATGCAGAGGCACGGTATGGCATACAGAGGCACGGTATGGCATGCAGAGGCACTGTATGCCATGAAGAGACACTGTATGGCATGCAGAGGCACTGTATGGCATCAGAGGCGCTGTATGGTATGCAGAGGCACTGTATGGCATACAAAGGCACTATATGGCATGCAGAGGCACCGTATTGATACAGAGGCACTGTATGGCATGCGGTGAGGCACTGCGTGGCATGCAGAGGCACTGTATGGCATGCAGTCAGGCATTGTATGGCATACAGAGGCACTTCTGCATGGCATGCAGAGGCACTGTATGGCATACAGAGGCACTGTATAGCATGTAGAGGCACGGTATGTCATGAAGAGGCACTGTATGACATCCGGTGAGGCACTGCATGGCATGCGGTGAGGCACTGTATGGTCTTAGAATCCTACTGAGAATCAGAGGATGGCGTTTTATTTCGACTGATGACTTCAAAGCCCGACGTTATTAGCGTTAATGACCCCGGTAGTCGATACGGCCCAAAAGGTGAAAGAATCGACTGAACTACCATCCATCAGTGAGTGGAGGAATGTCCGTTTTCTATCGTCATCGTCCAGCTCCGAGACAATGGTCGAACCCTGTCTCAGGGAACATGAAGAGGATAAGCTTCACACTCTCCCGTATTACTATATCTATATCACTTTCTTCCCCTCCCCCCACCCCCGGTTAACTAGATATTATTCAAGAAAATAGCTCATAAGGGTGTAAATTAATAGGCATTTTGAGGTGTTTGGGTGTCCATTTTTTTTTTCGATGATTCGAGACAGTCGAAGCGGCACAGTTTCATATCATTCGAATCCCAGACTGGCATTAGATCACCCATAGTGTTGCTGTACGGGCGAGTGTCTTGCGTGATTCACGAGCAGTTTTGGAATTGGAAATGAGCCATTTTGTATACCCATCGGAACTAAAATGCTTGTCTGATACTCAGCGACAATGTGAGCTCGAAACTCACAAGCTAAAGTAGCAAGTTCGATTGCTCAAAGTTCGACGCGGTAATCACATCAACTAGACCAGTGTGAGTCGACTTTGGATCACTTGAGAGAAGCTTCACCTCATTACAGAGTTTCTTACTTACATCGCGTGATGGACGCGTCGGCTATGAGGAACCATTATGACGACCTACGGTTGTGAGTTCGAATGAGGCACTTGACGCGTTCGAATGAGACACTTGACGCGTTCGAATGAGACACTTGACGCGTTTCGAATGAGGCACTTGGCGTGTTTGAATGAGGCACTTGACGCGTTCGAATGAGGCACTTGACGCATTTGAGTGAGGCACTTGACGCGTTGGAATGAGACACTTGACGCGTTTGAGTGAGACACGACGCGTTCGAATGAGGCACTTGACGCGTTCTAATGAGGCACTTGACGCGTTCAGGGAGAGCAACGCGTGCCACCAGCCCCCTGCAGGAGAGGCCACACTCGGCACTCCCTGAGTTAAAAGGAGGCTTCACGTGATGTTTGAGCTGCTCAGCAAAGAACAAGAGACAAATATTTCTTTTTCTCTCATGTGTGTGTGTGTGTGTGTGGAGCCATTTCACTCAGAGGAGCCTAACTTGTCACCTCACTCTCCCTGCCTCAACTTGAGCACTACCTGTCGTAGATTACAGCTCCCGGCAATTTGGGCGCCGGGGTCGGGGTCCCTGTCGGCACGACGGACCCGCTACGATGACAAAAGAAACTGCAAACTTTGTGTCCTCTGACGAAAAAGAATTTCCAGGAACTTTCCCGTGAGTAATGTTAAGTGTCAAGTCGACCCCCTCAGAGACCCCTCACACACGCCCTCCCTTTCACGACTGAGGTCATGGAAAGACGAAACTTTGAATGATTTTCTCCCTATTCTGTTTAACCGAGTTAGATTCGTTTTCGTGTGCTTGAATCAAACACATGTCAAGCATGTTCGGTTCCCCCATGAAATGTATGATACGTAGGAGACTCTTGAAGGTATTATCTTTAGCTCATATCTAGAGATCTATACAGCTGGAGGGGCCACAGTATTACAGAAACCATCGCTCGATAGGGTCTGTACTCCACTATACATCTCTCTGTCACACTTCGGCAATCAAACAAGTCTGCAAATATCTGTTGACAATGACGATAATGAAGGCATAGAAAGGTGAAGACCATTCACAGTTGAGCCCCACACCGGCCTGACTGACCTGATGGTGCTGGCTATCATCATCTTGGTCCACTTCGATGTTCTTCACCTACGAATCAGAGAGCCAATACAACAACACTGTACATCAGCGACTATGGTATTTGATGGCCCCCAGAACGCCCAGAGTGACTTGTACATTATAGGTATTGATATTCGATGGCCTATAAAGGCTTCGAGTGACTTCTTGTGGCATTGGTGTGTGGACACACGTACTGAATACAAGGACGTTCCAAGGAACGGCTTTACGCGTCTGTGGTGTACTTAGGTTCGCTATGAAGACTTGGGCTACGGTAGGATATAACAATGACCAAAAAAATGAATGGCAAAATGATAATCCATGAATACTAATCTTAAACTAGCTTCAGTGTATTTATTACTTGCTTTGTTATCTTTAACGAGCAGTTTAACAAGCAGTTCATGCTTTTGTTGTTCTCGTCATTACCTTTAGTTTTACAGGCCTTCACTTTATTTATCACTTCCTTTACCATCTTTAGTCCAACAAGCCTTCAGTACCTTTATTACTCGCGTTGATTTCTCTATTTTGGCAAACCTTCAATACCTTTATTACCTGTTTTACTCAGTCCTGTAAACAGATGGTCCTCTCTTTTGACTGAGACGCTCCAAGAAAAAGGCCAAATGCACGACGAGCCCCATACACATATGCTAACAATTTAGCAATATTCTTGGCAGGCAAGAAGTTGCTGGCTATTGGGATGCTATAGTCTTGGAGAAATATCTTATTGTTGAGCGGGATAGTTTTGCCGGCAATATGGGAGGTATGAAGAAGGTAAATGGAGGGCATGAATGGTTATCCTACTGAACAATGCCATTCCGCCGTTCAGGGTTTGGTGGCCAGGGAGAGAGGGCGTGGTTGCCTTTAGAAGAGCGAGCAAACAAGAGCCCCCGCGGAGGGCATGAATATATTAATATCTATAGTTAGATATGCCCTTACTATCGCTTTATTATCTATGGGATGGTAAGACTCAGTGCCATTATGACACACTTTATTACCTCTAGTTCCACAAGAACCCAGTGCCTTTATGATACACTTTATTACCTCTAGTTCAACAAGACTTCAGTGAATTTATTACAAGCTTTATTGAAATTAAGTTTCAATAACAATGAACGAATCACATTTTGCAAAACATGGAATTAAGTGAGACGAATTGGAATATAAATGAAAATGACTTCACTTTACTTCGGTCGTTTTAAAACAATTGTTATTCATAGAAGATTAATGATCAATTTACTCCCGCTGGATTAATGAATCGGGGTCTCTCTCTCTCTCTCTCTCTCTCTCTCTCTCCCCTCCGTCTTTCTCCAGTCTTCTTTTCATGCTTCTCTCTCTCTCTCTCTCTCTCTCTCTCTCTCTCTCTCTCTCTCTCTCTCTCTCTCTGTAGATGTCTATTTTTTGATCTCTCTATCTATTTAAGGCTATGTATTTATCATCTATAGGCTATCTGTCGATCTATCGATCTATCTACCATATCATCTCTCTATTTATCTCAAGTCTACATATTTTCCTGTTTCCATCTCATGCACTTTCTCTCCTGCTCTCACTTAAGTCATTCTCACTTCTCACTCTCTTTTGATATACTTCCTGTAATGTTCTCTCTCTCTCTCTCTCTCTCTCTCTCTCTCTCTCTCTCTCTCTGTAGATGTCTATTTTTTGATCTCTCTATCTATTTAAGGCTATGTATTTATCATCTATAGGCTATCTGTCGATCTATCGATCTATCTACCATATCATCTCTCTATTTATCTCAAGTCTACATATTTTCCTGTTTCCATCTCATGCACTTTCTCTCCTGCTCTCACTTAAGTCATTCTCACTTCTCACTCTCTTTTGATATACTTCCTGTAATGTTCTCTCTCTCTCTCTCTCTCTCTCTCTCTCTCTCTCTCTCTCTCTCTCTCTCTCTCTATCTCCCCCTGGTAACCAGCCATCGATCAGGGAGGTATGTTACCGGCATACTACCCGCCTAGGTATATCGGTAGGGTCAGTGACACGGCTGTGCAGTGACTGTCAAGCATCACTCCTATGACCCAGGTAAGCTTGTCTTATCTCACTCTCTCTCAACCACATGTGGGAAATTGGCTTTCAGCACACACACACACACACACACACACACACACACCTGACAGCCCCGTAACTCAGACGACTCGAAGTTCGTGGTGCCACAGAGCTCACACGACACGAGCTTCGCCACCCTAAGATTTCCTGCGGTGAGCACCACGCGCTAAGGCCTCGCCTATCGGCCAAATGCCGTCGTAATCAATCGTCACATGAGGCTTCGGAGCCGACAGCTGCCGACACCTTTGGGGTTCTAACGAGACAATGGCCCTTAAAAGTGGCAAACAATACCACGTCTCTAAACCCATCTTTTCATCTGCTGATAAACTTTCTCAACTCGTCTATCGACAGTGTGTCTATTTCTGTGAATTATATTGATTTACAATACATCTGTAAGTTGTATTTAATTTATTCCATACTCAGTCGCGAATAATGGTCTGGGGTTCACTCTTAGTCGAAGCTGTATCGAAACATTCGTCTCGGTCTGGGAGAGAGAGAGAGAGAGAGAGAGAGAGAGAGAGAGAGAGAGAGCCTGGGACACACACCTGGTCGAAGCTGTTTCGACCCTTCTGTCTCGAAAGGCAGAGCAGAAGCCAGGAACCCACCTGGTCGAAGCTGTACCGAACCTTTCGTCTTGCCAGGCAGATACAAAAAGCTCGGCACAGCTTCGACCATGCGTATGACGAGACTTCGGGGCTTCAGCAGTGTCACAGGAGGTTTCTCTGGGACTGTACCCCTCATCTCGATAAAAATGTCAGTAAATGCAACATGCGCCAGATTTACAAAAGACGACCAACGTAGTTATCTAGATTTACAAAAGACGACGAACGTAGTTATCTAAATTTACAAAAGACGACCAGTGCAGTTATCTAGATTTACAAAAGACGACCAACGTAGTTATCTAGATTTACAAAAGACGACCAACGTAGTTATCTAGATTTACAAAAGACGACCAACGTAGTTATCTACATTTACAAAAGACGACCAACGTAGTTATCTAGATTTACAAAAGACGACCAACGTAGTTATCTACATTTACAAAAGACGACCAACGTAGTTATCTACATTTACAAAAGACGGCCAACGTAGTTATCTACATTTACAAAAGACGGCCAGTGCAGTAATCTAGATTTACAAAAGACGACCAGGGACGTTTTCTTAATCTAGAGCTCGAATGGTTCATCAAGGTCGGAGTTAAAAGTGAAGCGGGCTTCATCGAACATTTTCTTCGACTCTCTATCATCTCGTACGTTGGAAGGTCAATATGAAGTATTTTACGAGCTGATCCCTAAGTTTAGTAGATGGAGGAGGTCAGTTCCGATAATGATATGCATAACAATGGCTCTATAGAACAAGATTATGCATTAGGTCAGATATGAAGCAGGTTCCTGGGTGTTCTCCTCCGTGTTGAACAAGACAAATGATGAACAAAGTCTTAAGAGTGAGGTAGATTACCTCGTTAAAGCAAAGAACAAGCAAGCAGCGTTAAGCATCATTTCGTCTGCTGAACGAAACAGATAGGAACACAGAGAAGTGCGCAACAGACGCTTATATTGCTACTCCCTTTAACGAGTCAGATAGGTACAAGGTTAAGCGCGCAACAGACACCAAATTACCACATCTGTTGAACGAAACAGACCCGAAATAAGCAAAAGCCTTACCACTGCTGTTAAACAAAAGCCAAAGGAAAACCATGACGTTACGAGACATTGTTATTGTTATTGAGAACACCTTCGAAACCCGTCGGGTGTGGAAAGACCCATTGTGTATCTCTCCTGCTTCACTAAGCACCTACCTACTCCTGCTCTTACGTGGGTTGTGCAGCCTTGCAGCCACAGCAGGTCACCTAGCACCCACCTTACCCTGCTCCCGCATGGAATGCAGCCTTTGAAGCTGCAGCTACTGCTACTATTCCTGTTCTCAGAAAGGGAAAACGGAATCTAATCCCAAAGTTTTCTTTTTTTTTTTTTTACGTTTTCTTCCCTAGATGAATGAGAAGTGATTACCCTCTTCCATATTTCTTAGACTTTTTTCCCTGTGCTGCAGTACGGATTATAAACTTCAGACAATGGTGTTATACGTCTTTTGAGAAAATAGATGAACAATGTACACTATATTTACGCGCCTCTTTCGTTTTGAGATACTGGCAAAATATTACGTGGTATCAATGCACTTGGTGCATTTATATGAGTCCTCCTTCTACCATTTTCATTATGTAATCCCAGTTTGTCTTAGAAAACGATGTCTGGGTAGAGCAATGGGAGACATGCGTGTCTCTCTCTTTCTCCTCTTTGACGATTTCTTGACTGCCTTGTACTGGTTACCTTGTACTGATTATCTTGTATTGGTTACCTTGTACTGATTACCTTGTACTGGTTACCTTGTACTGATTACCTTGTACTGGTTACCTTGTACTGGTTACCTTGTACTGGTTACCTTGTACTGATTATCTTGTATTGGTTACCTTGTACTGGTTACCTTGTATTGGTTACCTTGTACTGGTTACCTTGTACTGGTTACCTTGTACCGGTTACCTTGTACTGGTTACCTTGTACTGGTTACCTTGTACTGGTTACCTTGTACTAGTTAACGGAGGAGGAATAAGAAGACTTCTTTCTGATATCCTTTCCAAACATTTGCGCTCTGAGGATTATCCACTGCTATTACGGAACCAGCAATGTCTCCACACTCTCTTATCTTGAGACAAAGTGACTATTATCAGTTCTTACATAAGCTCTTTGGCCTCTTCAAACAAAGGGTACGCCTCTCCAAGCGCGACGGTACGCCTTTCTCGAGCACGGCGACAGTACGGCTCTTTTCGAGCACGACTAAAGGGTCTGTGATCACAATGATTCGAACCTTGAGAACGATGGTACGAGCACTTGAGGCATAACGGTGCGACCACAGAAGACAACGGTACGACCCTTGAGCAAGACTATGCCACACCCTTGAGCACGACGGTACGATCCTTGAGCACAACGGTATGGCCCCTCAGCACGACGGTGCGGCCCTTGAGCACGACTGTACCACACCCCTGAGCACAACTGTACCACACCCTTGAGCACGACGGTATGATACTTGAGCACAACGGTGTGACCCCTCAGCACGACGGTGCGGCCCTTGAGCACGACTGTACCACACCTTTGAGCACGAAGGTACCACCCTTGACCACTACTGTATCACACCCTTGAGCACGACGGTACGACCCTTGACCACGAGAGTCCAACCCTTGAGCGCGTCTGTGTGACTAGTGGATAGGAAAACGTGACCTTTGACCTAGCTAAGCTCTCACATCCAGGTGTTCGTACCTCGCAGGTAACTTAATTAAATCGAGAATATTATCAGACACAGGTAGAAATGGCGTATTCCCCCCCACCCGATCGGTTCAGCCATAACCGTGTCGACTCTGGTGGCCTAAACACGAAAGTCTTTCAAACAAGGATTAAACTTGAACGTAATGGCACAGATTTCAACCGAGATAAGCAAGAATCGCCTGAGCGCGCCCATGCAGACAGACTGCTGTAAACGAACGTATGTTGATACATAGAACTGAGGATCCGTGGGAGATGAGACATAGCTATTCGCGTGAGACCTACCTAGTTGACCTACTTTGGGTGGGATGCTGAAGCGCACGTCACTACGCATCAGCAGATGGAGTTACGTGACCAGACATCAAATAGTGACTGAAAACTGAAGACTTGGTTACTTAACCCTGAGCGTGGTTGGTCCGATCTTCCAGAAGGTGCCAGACTGATGCTCGCTGGAAGATTGGATCTTCAGCTCAGATCTTCCAGAAGCCGTTACACTTATGCTCGCTGGAAGGCTGGATCTTCAGCTCAGAACTTCTAGATCAGATTTACGCTTGCTGGAAGACTGGATCTTCAGCTCAAAACTTCCAGAAGGCGTTAGACTTACGCTTGCTGGAAGACTGGATCTTCAGCTCAAAACTTCCAGAAGGCGTCAGACTTACGCTTGCTGGAAGACTGGATCTTCAGCTCAGATCTTCCAGAAGGCGTCAGACTTACGCTTGCTGGAAGACTGGATCTTCAGCTCAAAACTTCCAGAAGGCGTCAGACTTACGCTTGCTGGAAGACTGGTTCCTCGGCCCAGATCTTCCAGAAGGCGTCAGACTTACGCTTGCTGGAAGACTGGATCTTCAGCTCAAAACTTCCAGAAGGCGTCAGACTTACGCTTGCTGGAAGACTGGATCTTCAGCTCAGAGCTTCCAGAAGGCGTCAGATTTACGCCTGATGGAAGACTGGATCTTCAGCTCAGAGCTTCCAGAGGGCGTCAGACTTACGCTTGCTGGAAGACTGGATCTTCAGCTCAAAACTTCCAGAAGGCGTTAGACTTACGCTTGCTGGAAGACTGGATCTTCAGCTCAGAGCTTCCAGAGGGCGTCAGACTTACGCTTGCTGGAAGACTGGATCATCATCTCAGAACTTCCAGATCAAACTTACGCTTGCTGGAAGACTGGATCTTCGGCTCAGATCTTCCAGAGGGCGTCAGACTTACGCTTGCTGGAAGACTGGATCTTCGGCTCAGATCTTCCAGAAGGCGTCAGTCTTACGCTTGCTGGAAGACTGGATCATCATCTCAGAACTTCCAGATCAGACTCACGCTTGCTGGAAGACTGGATCATCATCTCAGAACTTCCAGATCAGACTTACGCTTGCTGGAAGACTGGATCTTCAGCTCAGATCTTCCAGAGGGCGTCAGACTTACGCTTGCTGGAAGACTGGATCTTCAGCTCAGATCTTCCAGAAGGCGTCAGACTTACGCTTGCTGGAAGACTGGATCATCATCTCAGAACTTCCAGATCAGACTCACGCTTGCTGGAAGACTGGATCTTCAGCTCAGATCTTCCAGAAGGCGTCAGACTTACGCTTGCTGGAAGACTGGATCATCATCTCAGAACTTCCAGATCAGACTTACGCTTGCTGGAAGACTGGATCTTCAGCTCAAAACTTCCAGAACGCGTCAGACTTACGCTTGCTGGAACACTGGACCACAAGGATCGGGGTCGTCACTCAAGCGGGAGAACACTTAATGACAACACAGACCAACGCCACTTTAATTCTGTATGACCGACGTGTAACAACACCTGGAAAACGCACAAGAAAGACACGTCGCCTGACGAGGACGCGATCGCTTGTTTACACCACGTCTGAAAAGTGTAATTACAGTTTGAACGCTTCAGCTTGAAGTTCGTCAACAACACACTCGAGTTCAAATGGCTCATTCCATGAAGAAGGAAGACGTCGAGTCTTTCCTTCAATCTGGTGAAGTGGAAAATGACGAGGCTTGTGTCTTTCCTTCTGGGTGTAATGAAGAATGTTGGCAAAATGGACAATAACTTGAACTGGAAGATTTGATCATCGGGCCCTAAGTTGTTTGGGTTTTAGTGTTAACTGCTCTGTAAATGTGCTGGATACCGTAAATCTAAACCTGACAAGTAATTACACTTGTAGAAAGACTTTCGAACTGGCAAATCCCTCATCTCCTTTCTTCCTCTTGGCACAGATGGTTATCAGAGGCAACTATCTTACTGGAATACAAGCAAAACGAAAGTGGGAAAGTTCGGGTACGATTCCAGTGTCAGTATTCCAGATATATGTCCCTGGATGCTGGAAGAACTCAGGGCGAATTCTAAGATCTTGTCGAGCCGAATCTACCCAAATACAAATCTAATCAGCTATGGTGATAATATAGTATAGTTCCTCTGTGACAAAACCGAGTCTTTGACATGACTGGTGACGTGGGTTGGACTAGATCTTAATATCCCTAAAGAGAAATCAAAAGTGTTTTACTATGACACTTAAGATCTGCCTGTCGAACTAGGCTACACATAATCTCTGCTCTGGATTGACAATAATCAGGAACCTCGAGAAATATCTCCAGAACACGATGGATGGGAGAACACTGAGCAGACTTTAGGGTCATGTTGACCATATCTGGAAATAAGAGTGGTGGCAAACGACTCAAGTTGTCCCTTACCATCAGATCGATGGACGTTTCCGCAACTCCCGCTCTCATCACCTGGACGAAAAGACGGATGAAGCAGCTACGAACGACTTCAGAATCAAGCAGTGGAAGCCATTTGAGGGACGACTCGGTGGGCGAGACAGAACAAGACCATTGAAGCAGACTTCCAGAACTCCCTATACCACCAGGACTCACACATCTTAACTTCGTCACGCACGCGCTTTACGATCCTGATATCGCTACCCCGGACGCACCATTACTCAGCTCCTCACACACTCAGTCAAGTCACAAATGGACACAAGCAAAAGGAAATTGGATGAACATACTCACGAGTTTCCTTCAAATACCTATAGATGAAGCGAGCTAGTAATTTTCACCTTCCCTCCCATACTTCACTATAGATTATCGTGTCGTAATATTTCGTTCAATTACTTAACATCCCACAAGATGTTTGGTTTGACCAGTCTGTCTGTAAACGATAAAGTCCTCTACTCTTGGTGTCTGGTGACAGAACGATAGCGGGAATTACTGTCGACAGAGCCACAGTGAACAGCTCCAGATGACGAGTTTGGTACACGGCAGATGCATGGAAATCACAAACCGGGTCGTCTAGAACACTAATACTTAGTCATGTGGACTGAAGGTCTCTAGCCATCGCTGGGTTACCAAGAGAAGGTCGCACAGTGACCGTGTTCATGATCATGCCAAAGATGCCTGTCTGCATGCTTCCAGCGCCTCCTTATACAGACCCACTCTGATCTAAAGCCACAATCTTGTACACCACTCCCGCCCCAGCAACCCGTGATGACTGGAACACAGAGAAACTTATGAGGACCCAGCTGGACACCTGTGGTATTACGCATTATGATCACTCTGGGCCTGAGACACACCAGTAATGACAGACATCCAAACTACACCGGGTGCTGTGATGTTGTCACTACCAGTCGTGTGTCAAGTTTACGTCTGGAAAGTCACAGTTACGTCTATGGACGTCCGTGGTGTAGCGGTTATCCTCAGTGGTGTAGCGGTTAGCGTTGCTGACCCGGGCGCATTCACGGGCCGCCCAAGGGTCGAGTCCGCAAAGGTTCGAATCCCGGTTGCGGCAGTCGGTTCTCAATTAACCCAGCTGTTTATCTTCCCCTGAAGGCTGGTCGATCAAACGGATACGTGGCCCGTCACGGCTCTGCTCTGCACACACTATACTTGCCTCCACCTACCCCCTGCTATTGTACCCACTGTACGTTCTATACTTGCCTCCACCTACCCCCTGCTATTGTACCCACTGTACGTTCTATGCCACGCCGAAGCTGTCATCAGTGACCTAGGGTGGTGGGCAGCGGGAGACGAGTGGGTCTGGCTTGTGAGGGTGTAACAAGGTAAGGAGGGAGGAGTGGTGAGAGAGGAGGCTCAGATGTGACACCTACATACAGCGCAGTAGTGAAGGAGCAGATGTAGGAATAAGCAGGACTATACAAAAAATGAAGTTAGTGACAATTTAGGATGTTATTCGTACCTTGTGTTTAAGGGCTGTATCATACCATGATAATGAACCTTCCCTACCCCCTCCTTTAATAAGCACACACACCACACATACACACACACACACACACACACACGGGCCATGTCCTCCCCTTCATCCACAGAAGCAAATGTCACCAGCGTTAGGTTGGCCTTCACACCTGCTGCTGGGTTGGTCATACCACCTATGTCGTAGGTCAAGGATGCATTTGAACAATTACTTCACCAATTTCCCTTACTATTATTACCTAAGCAATCTTCGAGTATAATGAATATGAAAAAGGAGAATCATTTTGCCTCACATCATCAACTGTTCCATGTCATGTGTGACAGTTTACAGCGTGTGACATAAGTATGGTGTTGGCTGTGGTGTGGCGGTGTGTATACAGAGATGTTGTGATGATGATGGGAGAAGGAAGGGATGAGGCTCAGCACCACATACCTGCAGCCACCAGTTGTGGTCGGGACGCAATCTACATCATGGGAATGTTGATATTATATGGTGATGGTGTTGGGGGTCTGGTGTGGGTAAAGTATGAACAAGATATCGCATCCTGTCCTCCGCTGTGACATGGAGACATATAACCTGTGGTTCTTGTTAGCTTTTGAGCGATACTTAGAACATGAGAGTGTTTGCTGGTGTGTGTTAGGAAACGTGAATTAAATACGAGCTCATCTGATTAATGATATGCAGGGTTTAATGACGGATTATAAATTAGTATTGCTTGATGTAAGTTCAATAAACTGGTGAAATGGGTACGAGTAACGAAATGTCGTACTGGACAGATAATTGACTTTGTGTTATATTCCCATTTACTATAGACATATCATTAGTAGATTGAGTATGATGGTGGTGGGTATATTTGAAAGGTTATATCAGAGCTGCTCATCTCCAGGGTGAAGCAATGTAAAGAGTTTCTTGCGATATTATCGACTAATGCCAAAATTGATATCTGCATGATCACTCATGACGAACTCCAGGCTAATATGTGGCTTATACCATACCACACATCACCACTACCACAGAACCTGACTCCCACCACACTCACGCCACACTCCTACCTCACTCTCGCCACACTCCTACCACACACGCCACACTCCTACCAAACTCACGCCACACTCCCACCACACTCACGCCACACTCCTACCTCACTCACGCCACACTCCTACCACACTCACGCCATACTCCTACCACACTCACGCCACACTCTTACCACACTCACGCCACACTCCTACCACACTAATGCCACATTTACACCACACTCACGCCACACACCCACTACACTCACGCCACACTCCTACCACACTCACGCCACACTCCTACCACACTCACGCCACACTCTTACCACACTCACGCCACACTCCTACCACACTCACGCCACACTCCTACCACACTCACGCCACACTCGCACCACACTCACGCCACACTCCTACCACACTCACGCCACACTCCTACCACACTCACGCCACACTCCTACCACACTCAAGCCACACTCCTACCACACTCACGCCACACTCCCACCGCACTCACGCCACACTCCCATCGTACTCACACCACACTCACTCCACACTCCTACCACACTCACGCCACACTCCTACCACACTCACGCCACACTTCCACCACACTCATGCCACACTGCTACCACACTCATGCCACACACCCACCACACTCACGCCACATTCCCACCACACTCACGCCACACTCGCACCACACTCATGCCACACTCCTACCACACTCACACCACACTCCTACCACACTCACGCCACACTCCTACCACACTCACGCCACACACTCACCACACGCACGCCACACTCCACGGAAAAGCCTACCATTGGTCTCATTTCTCCTTACGTCGTATAATATGCTTCTTACTCACTAAATTCCTATCACATGTTCAGCATTACAGGAAACCATCAAACTTTGCGTCATGAATATATCATCCACGAGAAACGTTAAACCACATTTGAACACGCATCCATACAAGGTGCAGCCATTCATACTGTAGGACTTTTGATATAAAAACTTAGGAACTCATTATTCTGTGGTGTTATGTAGATTGTATATGTACTTTTATATGTAAGATGATTACATGTTGCAGTGAAGTCTTCAACAGGACCAAACTTCAGAAAGCAATTTGTTGACAAAAACGAACGATCCCATTTGAACAATCTAACAATCTAGCTACACTTTAGAAAATGGGATGATGTGGTGGGAAGCGAACAACTAGGAACTAGTGAAGTGCTGTTCAAAACGTAACATCGCGCAGGAGGTTTACAGTACAACCTCATCACTAATGTTATCTTCAAACCTTTTTCCTCTTTCTTTATGTAGACGTCTTCATTCCGCTACCCCCTCACACTACGTACACCTCATGCTTCACTGTCCGCTACCCCCTCACACTACGTACACCTCATGCTTCACTGTCCTCTACCCCCTCACACTACGTACACCTCATGCTTCACTGTCCTCTACCCCCTCACACTACGTACACCTCATGCTTCACTGTCCGCTACCCCCTCACACTACGTACACCTCATGCTTCACTGTCCGCTACCCCCTCACACTACGTACACCTCATGCTTCACTGTCCTCTACCCCCTCACACTACGTACACCTCATGCTTCACTGTCCTCTACCCCCTCACACTACGTACACCTCATGCTTCACTGTCCTCTACCCCCTCACACTACGTACACCTCATGCTTCACTGTCCTCTACCCCCTCACACTACGTACACCTCATGCTTCACTGTCTCTACCCCCTCACACTACGTACACCTCATGCTTCACTGTCCGCTACCCCCTCACACTACGTACACCTCATGCTTCACTGTCCGCTACCCCCTCACACTACGTACACCTCATGCTTCACTGTCCTCTACCCCCTCACACTACGTACACCTCATGCTTCACTGTCCTCTACCCCCTCACACTACGTACACCTCATGCTTCACTGTCCGCTACCCCCTCACACTACGTACACCTCATGCTTCACTGTCCTCTACCCCCTCACACTACGTACACCTCATGCTTCACTGTCCTCTACCCCCTCACACTACGTACACCTCATGCTTCACTGTCCTCTACCCCCTCACACTACGTACACCTCATGCTTCACTGTCCTCTACCCCCTCACACTACGTACACCTCATGCTTCACTGTCCTCTACCCCCTCACACTACGTACACCTCATGCTTCACTGTCCTCTACCCCCTCACACTACGTACACCTCATGCTTCACTGTCCGCTACCCCCTCACACTACGTACACATGCTTCACTGTCCGCTACCCCCTCACACTACGTACACCTCATGCTTCACTGTCCGCTACCCCCTCACACTACGTACACCTCATGCTTCACTGTCCTCTACCCCCTCACACTACGTACACCTCATGCTTCACTGTCCTCTACCCCCTCACACTACGTACACCTCATGCTTCACTGTCCTCTACCCCCTCACACTACGTACACCTCATGCTTCACTGTCCTCTACCCCCTCACACTACGTACACCTCATGCTTCACTGTCCTCTACCCCCTCACACTACGTACACCTCATGCTTCACTGTCCTCTACCCCCTCACACTACGTACACCTCATGCTTCACTGTCCTCTACCCCCTCACACTACGTACACCTCATGCTTCACTGTCCTCTACCCCCTCACACTACGTACACCTCATGCTTCACTGTCCTCTACCCCCTCACACTACGTACACCTCATGCTTCACTGTCCTCTACCCCCTCACACTACGTACACCTCATGCTTCACTGTCCTCTACCCCCTCACACTACGTACACCTCATGCTTCACTGTCCTCTACCCCCTCACACTACGTACACCTCATGCTTCACTGTCCTCTACCCCCTCACACTACGTACACCTCATGCTTCACTGTCCTCTACACCTTCACACTACGTACACCTCATGCTCCACTGTCCTCTACCCCCTCACACTACGTACACCTCATGCTTCACTGTCCTCTACACCTTCACACTACGTACACCTCATGCTCCACTGTCCTCTACCTCCTCACACTAAGTTTTCCCTCCCACAATCCTTAACCCTCCCTCCATCAACCCGGCCCTCACGGTGACTACACCCCTGGTAGTTATATCATTATCATGTACTACGTATTATCACTTATCATTAGTCTTTAACGATAACTATAGTTATCATCACTTATCATTAGTCTTTAATAATAACTATAGTTATCATCACTTATCATTAGTCTTTAACGACAACCATAGTTATCATCACTTATCAATAGTTTAACGATAACTATAGATATCATCACTTATCATTAGTCTTTCATGATAACTAAAGTCATCATCACTTATCATTAGTCTTTAACGATAACTATCATCTATGAATCTTTATTTCGTATTTGGGTTACGGTAACATCAATATCACAACCAGTGAATCACTGGTGTGGTAGGATGAATGACAGTGTGGTCACACGGGGCCGGACTGAGCTCGGAGAACGTCTCTCGGCTTCGAACTCACGAGTTGATTCCCGTCAGGTTCACTTGCCACGGAGAGGAGGAGCGACGGCGCAATTACTTCTCGTTAGGTTTTATCGAAGTCGAAGTGAACACCACGTACGGTTGTGGTGGAGGAAACCAGTACCAACCTCGACATGACTGGCAAAGCTTCGAGGAGTGAAAGCTTCGATGTAACGAGTCGATACTCCGCTGGGTTCGAACCTCATGGAAAGAAAGGCGGCTGTACCCACTGTACGTTCTATACTTGCCTCCACCTACCCCCTGCTATTGTACCCACTGTACGTTGCCTCCACCTACCCCCTGCTATTGTACCCACTGTACGCTCTATACTTGCCTCCACCTACCCCCTGCTATTGTACCCACTGTACGTTCTATACTTGCCTCCACCTATCCCCTGCTATTGTACCCACTGTACGTTCTATACTTGCCTCCACCTACCCCCTGCTATTGTACCCACTGTACGTTCTATACTTGCCTCCACCTACCCCCTGCTATTGTACCCACTGTACGTTCTATACTTGCCTCCACCTATCCCCTGCTATTGTACCCACTGTACGTTCTATACTTGCCTCCACCTACCCCCTGCTATTGTACCCACTGTACGTTCTATACTTGCCTCCACCTACCCCCTGCTATTGTACCCACTGTACGTTCTATACTTGCCTCCACCTACCCCCTGCTATTGTACCCACTGTACGTTCTATACTTGCCTCCACCTACCCCCTGCTATTGTACCCACTGTACGTTCTATACTTGCCTCCACCTACCCCCTGCTATTGTACCCACTGTACGTTCTATACTTGCCTCCAACTACCATATAATAGGCACACTTCACAGATAAACGTACAGATATACGTACTTTGACCAAGATAGCAAATTTTAGATAACTCCAATGGTATCAGAACCCAATGATCATAACGCGATATTTGGAAGATCACAAGCGAAGTGGCATTCAAGAGGAGTTTTGGCTACCGACCTCAGACAGCCGTTGAATAGCTGTGTATTTCGCTTGTTGGCAACCTAACTAAAGTCACGTGACTCGCATTTAAGATCCAAAATTTCTGACTAATTTTGGGGGTAAAATCCCTTTTTCACCCTTAATCAGTCGGTGCATAAGGACAAAAGTTTCTTTTTCCCTCCGTGACGTATATATATATATAACCCACCTAGTTAATCTTATGGTCATTTTAACCCTTAAGCCACCGGTGCATAAGGTCAAAGGCCTATCATTCTAAAGTGACATAAGTGATCCGCATCGGATTCGAAGCCAACCACAAGGAGTTGACACACACACACACACATATCAACCTAGGCGTTCCTAATGACGGTACAACCCGACACTTACACACACGTTATGTAGTCCTGGATGACCCCATGTTGTCGTCTGGACGCAGCTGTAGCGACACACACACACTACACCATCCTTGACACTTGCAGAGTGGGGGAAAAGAGCGTCCTCCTCCTCACCACTACATCAACAGCAGCGGCAAGCGGCGGCCATGTTGACGCATGCGCACTAGCGCAATAGGAAGACTATAAACACATAACTCGACCCTCGTCTTTATTTGAGACGTCTGGTTTAAGTTTACGAATCACAGAACGTAATTAGACCGAAGGAGGTTTAAGATATAGATAAATGGTAGTTTAGTTTATTCAGATAACTATAGTAGGATATAGAGAGAAGTGTGATGGATGATGACGTATATATGAACTTTCGAAATGGAATGGTATAGAGACAGAACGTATAGTCATGGCGCTAGATTTACATGACCCAGCCCTTCCCATTCTTCCTCATTATGCAGACGGTAACCACATGCAAACTTCTACTTATACCTTTCATCCTCTATCCATGTTCTTCAAGGATCTTCATAAATTCCCGTCTAATATTCCTATTCTTCAAAGATTCTTCATAAATTCTGTCCAATATTCAAGGATGTTCAGAAATCTCTAGTGTAATGTTCATATGCTTCAAAGATCTTCATAAATTACGTACAGTATTCAAGGATCTTCATAAATTACGTACAGTATTCAAGGATCTTCATAAATTCCGTATAGTATTCAAGGATCTTCATAATTTCTCCGTATGATAAGCATATTCTTCAAAGATCTTCATAAATTCCGTCTAATACCTTTGGATCTTCATAAAATTCCCGTCTAATATCAATATTCTTGAAAGATCTTCAAAAATTCCGTCAAATATTCAAGGATCTTCATAAATTCCCGTATAACAATCAAATTCTTCAAAGATCTTCATAAACTCCCCGTCTAATATTCATTCGACCCCAGGTTCCTGCCCTGCGCCAAATATTCCCCCTCCACCAGGGATCTTCTGCCTGAACATGCCTGGTTCGCCCTGGAACACCTCACATCTTGAGGGACATGTTATTTCCCTGCTGTATTCGCAGGAGACGTGAGGCTGGCGAAAACATGCCACTCATGTGGTCACAAGCCGTGCCTTCATGCAGACACACACACACACACACACACCACACACATATGCATACGTACATAAATACACACACATAAACACACATATACATACATACACAAACACACACACATACATAAACATACACACTCTCTTTGGACTTCCCTTTTTCATGTGTGTATATGTGTGTGTGTGTGTGTGGACCTGTAAGCCACCATCTCCAATGTGGATAACGAGTGGTAAAAGTTATGGTGTGCCAAGTGCCACGCCAATAAACTTACTCTCACGGGGTATATTCTTCTCTTCTTTTCCAGAGACCAGAATGTGCTTTTGGAGAGACGATATATATATATAATATATATATATATATATATATATATATATATATATATATATATATATATATATATATCCTATGATGTGATATTACGCGAAAGTGAACTTGGGAACTTATAGTGTTTCATTTCCCCGTGGACTCATAGGAATATGTATGTATATATATATATATATATATATATATATATATATATATATATATATATATATATATATATATATATATTTAAGGATACACAATAAAAGAAACAGAAAAGTACAAAAATACTTTTATTTTCTTTGCAAAGTGACTACATCAAGTACTGCAGCACAAAATGTTTTGGACGTTTAATAATAATAATAATTAATCATAATAATAATAATAATAATAATAATAATAATAATAATAATGCCTACTACACACACATATCATTCAGTAGGAAGGAACAAGAGATATTTCCTTCTCATCTTTGGGAATGCCTTGCATCTTCTACACCATTGGCACAGTACCATCTCACCCACCAGAAGAACGCGGGGTCTGCCTGTGTCTACGGAGTAGAAAAGGACATATACAGAACATGACTACGAAGACAAGAGAGAGTGATAGAGATAGAAAAAAAAATAATATCAAATATGACCATCTGGGTTATCATAACACACTTCTGCCATTTTCTTTTCGGAGGGAGGGGTGTGTGTGTGGAAGAGTGGGGGAGAAAAGAAAACGTTAAAAAACTTTCTCTGTCGTACCTTCACTGTCTACATCAATCCTTCCGATCATTTCTATGTGACACAGGACGTCTTACACACTCCCACATACATCTATCACCGTCACCACTACCCAGGTGAACAGCTGTCGTGTTATTTAAGCCTCTGCAGCAGAGAAACAGCAGCCCGAAAGCGCTAGCTCGACTCCACCTGTCACATTAACTAAAACAGCAGCAGGAGCAGCTGTCACCACTACCCAGGCGAACAGCTGTCGTGTTATGTAAGCCTCTGCAGCAGAGAAACAGCAGCCCGAAAGCGCTAGCTCGACTCCACCTGTCACACATTAACTAAAACAGCAGCAGGAGCAGCTGATAGTAACTGATGATGGAGACAACAGCAGGTACATCAATGCCACAGCTGGTTTCAAGCGGTTGGGAATTGTTGTCACATGTTCATCCTTTGCCCTTCCACTGGGCTGAGAAGATATTTTCAATGGGGCTGAAAAGATAGTGTTTCAAAAGAAGAGAAATAAAAAAATGTCTTATTTCGAGCCATGTGTGATACGTAACTTGACTTCGGCTTGTCAACGCGAGTTGTAGTAATGTTGATAACGTAAGGTGATAAGGTGATGGATTAATGTACGTGGATTGGGAGTACACGAGGCGATGAGTGTGGTGGAGAGTCGTCGTCCCCATACACGAATGTGTTATCCTCATACCGATCTCGTGGGAGGCTGAGCCGGCTCCCTGTATACATATATCGTGTAGACTTGAACAAAATATAGGACAACATTTATCGGGAAAAGAAATATGCAAACTATGTCTCATATATAATCCAAATTTGGATAAAATTCAACCCAGTGGGTACGAAGGGACTATAAGCATAACTTTTCCCCCCTCCCAACGTATATTTTCTCTGCTTGCTATAAATGTACTTTCTACGACCGTATATTTTCTCTGCTTGCTGTAAAAGTACTTTCTACGTAGTACTTGCTCTTCTTGTAAGGTTCGGGATCATGACAAGCTGTTCTTACAATCAGGGCCATAAGTGCAGTGAGAGTCTGTGTCGAGTGTCCAGAATCGTCTTGACCACCTGGTAGATGGTCCCTGGTATCTGGATGAGTGATCAACAATTGGACGTCCTTCGTGACCCTAGTAAGTTACCTGGGCCAAAGCCAGCCCAGGTAACCCAGCCAACTATAACCCAGCCGTTCGCTTATGTTCTCTCTCTCTCTGTTGTACAGGACTATAAAGATCTTGACTATGGTAACTTTGAAACGTATAGGATGAATCATATAGTAGGTCCAGTGGTTTATGACTGGCCTACTCTCAGTACAGAAGTATAGGCGGATCGAAAACTTAACCATGAATGTAAAGAAAAATAAATACAATGACCGTTCGACTCATGATCATATACATTTCTAAATCAGTAGGGAAGCGTCAGGGCCCCCTTAACGTTAAGCTGGGACGTGGTCGAGTACGTGGTATTCGAACCCTGGCGCATGCCCGAGTGACCACTTGTTATACACTCAATCCACAACGCACTCTACCCACCCTCGACCCAAACGCAGTATACACTACACAAAACTCATAAATAACCCTTTTAACAATACTTATGGTCCTACACACCTATGGTATCTCATATATATATATATATATATATATATATATATATATATATATATATATATATATATATATATATATATATATATATATATATTTATATACATATATACTTTTTTTTTGAAAGAATAGATTACTCAAAAGCCTTGGTCATACGCACAGATTTACAAACAGGAAAGTAAGCATTTCTATGAACTTGTAGTTATATATACATGCAAAGTACGACTCTTCACACTACATGGCTGCACATCCATACACATATCTGACAAATCTCCAATATATATATATATATATATATATATATATATATATATATATATATATATATATATATATATATATATATATATATCACTTTATAGGAGAATCAAAAACATCATCATCATCCATACACACAGTTCTTTACATGTATACAGGGCTTGGCCTTACAACATAACAAATGACTAACATACAGTAAACTATATATCCTACAACTGAAATGATGAGAATGCTTCCAATATACACCACGCCGGATCTCAACTGCTCAGCATATATAAAAAGAGAAAGATGTCTGAGTACTTTTAATAGATCTAAAGTAGCATTTAGAAAACCTTTAGTAAAGCTATCAGAATGAGCTTCGGTAATTCTCAATACTTACCTTAAGAAAAAAAGAAAAAGGTGGAGTACATTGTTTGACGCGCAAGACATTACTGCGAAGTTAAGCATTTTAAAATGAGCTAATACTGAAATCTTGAAGTCATGGCTCTCGAGAGGATATATATATATATATATATATATATATATATATATATATATATATATATATATATATATATATATATATATATATATATATATATATATATATATATATATACTCAAATAATATATAACTAATGACTAGTTAACCGCATCGTTCTTAATGGGAGGTTTATTCATTTATTCTTCTTCCACAGTTTTTTACCCCTCCCCAGACGCCGTTCCTGAAGCAACACCTTTCAATACACGAGATACTCAAAGACTGGGGGGAAAAAACAAAAGGGCGAGGAGGTTATGTTACAAGCACCTGTCTGCCTTTGAAAGACTTCTTGTGTGATTTGGTTTATAATGTCGAGGCAGTCATACTAACTTATACAGTATCTAAACAGGAGGGGTACATACTACTGGCCCTTGTGTAGCCCTTCTTCGTGGGCTTTCTTGACACACCGAGAAGGGCCCCGCCCCGCCGCCGCCCTCCCCCCGATCTCAGTGAAACACTAAGGAGGGTAGGGGGAGGAGAGAAGATACATTAACTACTTATAAAGTAATGCCCTTTACTCCAGCATATATATATATATTCATCTCCCACGTAAAGAGATGTTGTTATCTGTTGTATCCATTTATCAAGTCCTTCTTGAAATGCCTTCGGGCAAGTACGGTCAGTGTTGGTCAACGCCACACACACACACATACCGTTTTCTTCCAAGGGTAACTTATTACTTTCGAGAGAGAGAAAAAAAAGCCGTGATTAGAAATCCTATACCTTAAATACCACTACGATCCTCTTGTTTCCCGTGACCTTAGCCTTTGCCTAACAAGAGAGAGCGTCATCTGGGGGACTTCGGCTTCGGGTCCAAGAGGTTCGCTCGATCTCAAAAAAAGGTGATGATGTGCGCGCGCAGGTAACATGCAGAGAGTTAACAGTTACCTAAGCCCGAATTACAACAAGCGTGGAACACTACGAGACTTTTATGCTGTAGGATGAGCAAATACGTTCATGGAATCATTATTATTGTATCAGTTATTACTATATGGATTATTATCACAAAATATGCCAACTACTTACTAACAAGCATACCCAGGGGAAAAAAAAAATATATATATATATATATAAATCAAAAAGGTACTATTGATACAAATGCCTATTTACAAGAGACGACAACCATGTATAATTAATTCTACGGTGCAATTCATCTGTCATTAGCACTTCACTCACATGATCACTGTGATCAAAATATTTTCCTTAACAGCATCTCTATTCGAGTCCTCTTCTCTTCGAGTGCTTGCGCGCGTCAATCGCTTAAACTCTTTTTATTTTTCTCTCGACAAAGTATCTTGGTTTTTTTTTTTTTTGATTACTGCTACGAGCGACTTTCCCCCCCCCCCCCAAGTGCGCAGCCATGTCCTAACTGAAGCTTTAATCGCTACTGCATGACACCCTCAGCTTTACTGACGGACATTACTAGACCGAGTTCTAGAGCCTTGTACGGGACGAAAGCTTCGAATACCATGTCTATGTTCCGTCATTGGGGCTACGTGGGGAGCAGAAATCTATTTGCAAGCATCTTTTCCGCCATGTATCTGCTGCTTCTACACCTTGTGCCATTTCTGAGGAATAGATAAACTGTACTTACTTTCGCTCACAGGTCGGGAAAAAGACTTTGGTCTGGTGTACCTCTACAAACCCATGGACAGATACAAACCATCTTCAGTGGCTGTAAAGATACGATGGATATCAATGACCATCTACAAAACACAGTTAGTGGCTGTAATGTGGAATATGTCTATCATTAGTTTAGAATTATTAGACTATTGTAGTCAATATGGTGAGACTATTCGACAGCCATGTATATGTAAGTCTACAGTGATAATGACTGTAATCTGGAACTTGTCTATCATTGGACCAATTAGTAGACTATTGTAGTCAAAAATGGCGAGAGCACTGGGAATGATATCCCTCTTGTTGCTTCGTATATTGGTTCGACATTTCTCGGAGCCGTGAGGCGGTCTGCAAGTCTTCATTTTACGAACGCTCGTGGGTTCTCAAGAGGTCTGATGCAATGTTGACATATCTATCCTCTTCTGAGGGAGATTTTGTCGCAGAGGAAATGGTCCATCCGCAAACAAATGCTTCTCCGCATTGTGATTTTATGCACTCGCGATTCAGTCTCTTTTTTTTTTAAGCACACACTCACACAAATAGGCGTACGCACAGACTAACACAGAATTATTTTACAAACACACACACATACAACGCATTTAAAAGAGAAATATAGAAATAATAGAGAAAGTCTATAGGAGGGTCAAGAAGATGGTACCAGAATCAATAAAGCCGAGTTACAGTGAGAGATTAAAGGCCATAAATTTTGCCCATCATCCAAGAAGGAAGAGTAAGGGGCGACTCAGTTGCAGCCTTCGAGTTCCCAAACAAGTTTCACAACGGTTATAGTAAACAGGTTTTCCAAAGATGAAAAGATGGAATCACCAGAGCCCGAACAAGAAACCATACTTGAAACCTGTTAATAAGGATGTAAAGAAGCACTTTGACGGTGTGGTCTCCGTGGACTGGATAGAATAAGCCAAGTGATGGAGCTGTGAATGCTGAGAGATCGAGAAGTATAAAAAGGTGTATGATGCTGGAGACAGTTCAAGAGATGGGGCGCCTCAAATGTAGAACTTCTTCGCCGCATAGGTAATTACACACACACATACGATTATGGGATAATTATTTTGATCAATCTCACGTTCAAAAGTAATCACGGTGATGCTTTTGTGAAGATAACTCCCATAGTTTCTCTGCGGAGACCAGCCACATGAGGATTGGCCGTTATGATACCTCTAATTTCCCCTCAAACAGTAGAAGCTGTGTGGATTCGTCCTCCCTCTTTAGTCTTCTCCGTCTTCCTATAACCTCTTTATCATCGAGGAGCTCTTCTTATTTTCTAATGGTCTATTTCACTCTCATCGCAGACAGCCACTACTTTTGGGCATGTCTATGCCCCATTTTCACCATAAACAAATTCGAGTACAATAAGAGGCATGTCAATGTCCTTGAATGTCATCCAAGTCTCCTGATGCAGGTGCTGCGCGTTCCTTAGCCATCGGTACTGGAGGCAAACGGCTTTATAAGCTGGAACTCCAGGTCAGAAATGTACTCAAGGTCGTACTGCCTGCTACTTCCATGTCTGTGGACTAGCTAAGGGTGGTCATTGGTTTCTATACGTGTCACTTTCACGGCTGGAGCACCAAAGAGATCTGGGTCTCCTCCCTTCACGAGTGTTGGAAATACTCTCCTCCCGTACGTGAACGTATGAGGAACATAGCATACACAAGACACCTACAACCATGTAGCTCAGGTGTTCGCCGAGGTTGGAGAAGTGTTGCTTGCAAACTGTATCATCTAAAGGTCTCAATAAGCTTTAAGATAAAAACCAAGAACACAGATTTGCGATGCAAATGGATAGGAGATTCATCGTGGTTCAAGTAGAAAAAAAAAGGGACTTAATGAGTTGGTTGGTTACAAGCAATTTAAGCCATTCTTAAGTACGAACAGGATTTAAGTATATGATCTCTGTAAACAGTGCTCCCGTCCATATGATAAATTCTAAGGATATGGCATTTGTTAAAGTCATGGGACTTGACTGTATTGAGCTTTCGACCAACGACAGAATTGGTGGTACTGATGACCTTGTCACTGAAGATAATCTATGACGCCGTGAGTGTTGAGGATCTAGTCTGCGTCAAGACCGTCAAACTGGCAGAAGACCTTCTCTACCCCATCCATACTTTCCTATAGAATTACCATGGCAGTGTATGTGCTCCTCTGCCTCGGTACTATATCTCATCTTTTCTCATCTAATTCCGTCGGGCAGTTGAGCCGGAGGCAGAGGTGTGTATGTGTGTGCGGGGAGATGTCTTCTGATTCACTATCCTGTTTCTAACACTGTGTTAGGCTTGGTTTTAGCAGATAACCGTGAATGGATGAACAGATCACGTCATATTTAACCGTCTTCTTCTTCCTCCGTTCATCCTTCCGACCGTTTTCTTCCTCTATTTTCTTAAGCCCTCACGCGACGAGACACTGGAAGACAATCCCCTCGACGCTGCACAAGCCGCTACTTATCAATAGATCACTTGCTCTAACAGCAGCGTCAGTGATGCTCTATTTTTTCTACTAGCAACTGAAGTGACGTTTGTTTCAAATATTTATATTTCTCTGTCTAAATGGTGGAGGTTACAGGATACAGTTTCTGGCTACTGACCTAGATTACTAAAGGGGATGAAGGCGTGGAATTACTGGGTGGCTGAATGAATAACGCGGCCATTAAGGAAACAATGAAATGTTTAGCGAGTTCGTGTAAGTGATATGATGAGGAGCGATGCGCAGGAGATACAGGAGACGGACAGCGATGGGAAGGAGAGGCGCAAAAGAGGAACAGCGAAGGGAAGGAGAGGCGCAAAAGAGGAACAGCGATGGGAAGGAGAGGCGCAGAAGAGGAACAGCGATGGGAAGGAGAGACCAGGAGAGGAACAGCGATGGGCAAGGAGAGACCAGGAGAGGAAAAAAGATGGGCAAGGAGAGACCAGGAGAGGAACAAAGATGGGCAAGGAGAGACCAGAGAGGAACAAAGATGGGCAAGGAGAGACCAGGAGAGGAACAAAGATGGGCAAGGAGAGGGACAGCAATGGGAAAGAGAGAGACAGGAGAGGAACAGCGATAAGCAGGAGAGACACAGCAGAAAAACAGCGATGACAGGAGAGACACGGAAGAGAATCAAGGTTGGACACTAAGAGAGGACAGTGCTTGAAGGCTTCAGGCTTTCTTAGAGGCAGCCTAACGTTGTCTTTATTGACCACTGGGTTAGACAACGGGGGAAAAGCGATCTTCAATACAACCACTTTTGTCTTGCTGCCCAGACCTTCGTAGCGGTCTCTCGCATCGGCTTCCCCCTCGTCCGCACTCACACTCAACACTCGAGTGTCTTCCATTCCACCTGAAGCTCGTAAATGAATGAGGAAACTCCGCGTCTTTCCTTTAAATTTCGAAGACCATTTCCATATTCATGAGAAACATATTACCAGAAATCATGCAACACCACTGCTGGCTGTATCGTGCTACACTCACGCTTTCAAAGGTTTACGGCCTATTTTCTTTTCATGAGAATCTGTTATCTGTAGCCCGGCGTTCATTAATTGGACCATGGCTTATGCATGTGCAGGTTATACAGTAGCGGCTGGGAAAAAGGAAAGAGAAATGAGTGAAATCTTTCAGCGAGAAACGAGTCGGATGTTTCAATAAGGTTTGAAAACATGATCCTTTATATTTCGAAGTTGCTATTGGGTTCAGTTGCGTAATCATCTCAAAGGAGAACTAAGAATGAACCACATATAAAGCATTTGAGCTCCTGTAACGTGCAGATGTTGTATTAGCCTCAAGTATGATTCCAGTTTTTAAACTGATCCAAGTAAACGAACTTTTCCAAGTTCAGACCCGCGGGAAGACGAAAAAACTCCTACAGGAATGTAAACACATTGACCTACGAAGAGTGTATTTAGGATACACCAGTTCGATCACATTTCGCCGGAGGACCTACGCGGTGATGGGGGAGGAAAGTCAATTTAGGTTGTCTGGCGAGAGCTTGGCTCTTTTTTATTTTCCCCTTCTTGTTTTCCTAAGCTTCATCTAAGCGACCACTGAAGTATTTGTCGTGACAGATGCACATTCTAGTGAGCTTCTAGGGTATAATAGATATTCTGAAGTCTTCCTAGTCTCCAGCACAATAAATTAGATGGTATAATATCCAACAATAAGACCCGCAGTAATATGGTACTACAAGGCTGTGAACGACGCACAAAGAGAGATGAAGGTCAGGTCTGTAAGGCAGGATACCAATAACAGACCCACCAAAATACCTTTTGACTGTTGTGACAAGTTTGAACAAGAGGAGGAGGAGGAGGAGGAGGAGAAGGAAGAGGAGAAAGAAGAGGTAAGTAATGTCATCACACACGAAGAGATAGGAACCTGACCTCTTGTAAGCTCGACTAGGAACTTGGCCCTAGAGCCTTGTACAATTACGATAGCATTCATAGCATCTCAGCTGTGTTTAGTTAGTAAATTCCATCTTTAAAAGACGAGAAGAGAGAGAGAGAGAGAGAGAGAGAGAGAGAGAGAGAGAGAGAGAGAGAGAGAGAGAGAGAGAGAGAGAGAGAGAGGAAAACATACCATCTCTACGGAAACATCAACTGGTAGATTCGAATCATTCTTCGTCTAGTTTCTTCATAATTCTTTCGTCCTGGCCATTACGAAAGGCCTTCATGCCAATCCCCTACAATTTTGTTCACGAGCAGACCACAGATCCAAACATGCCCTCAAATCCACATTCAATGCTAGACCCACAAACACAGTTCAGAACTCTTACCATTCTTTCTGCAGGTAGCGTCACATCGCTATTCCCTAACTCAGAAGGCCGTCTTAATACCGTGTTATATAAGAGCAATACATATGTACATATACACACTTTTAAGTCACAGTACACTTGGCCTATACACTCAGAAATTACAGCACAGGGATAATGAGTACAACCACATCAGTATCCGGGTCGGACACGTTAATATACGGAGTCATACTCTTATGTAAATTTTTTTTTTTAAGCTTTACGAGGAAACACAGCGAGAATAAAATCTTCTGAAAGGAACACGTCTGCCACTAATAAAAGACACTGATGATCTATTGCACAAAGAAATTATTCTGGATGCTACTTGACGATCACACGATCAGTCTAGCAACTTCCTGTGGTCCCGCTGCATCGGATGGGACTGGAAGCGTTCCACAGGGCTGCCCTCCTCCTCCTCCAGTGTTCTGATGGAGGCCTTCCAGCATCCCTCATGTGTTCTGACGGGGGTGTTCCTCGTCCCCCCCCTCTGTGTTCTCAAAAGAGGAACCTGCCACTTGATCCCACGTATGCCCACGATAACATACAAATAATCTTAAATGAGACCACGGGTTACCTTAAACACTTCCAAGTAGGTTCACAAGACAAAGTTATCATATTTGGTAATCATATAGCGTGAGGTATTTGTTCCCTGTATAATGAGTTATCTTCATCCTCCAAAAAACACAACTTAACTCATAGGTATTGTCGCGTATACTTATAACTTATTACTTATTTGTATATGTATCAAAACACAATTTATACAGGAGCTGTTTCTTTCAAGAATTCTTTGATTTCACGTGTTCTTTAAAATGATGATGGGTTCATAAACCTGCCACAATAAGTGTGAACATATTGCGTGCTGTAACGTGATCGAATGTTCTTCTGTTCAGGCAGTAAGTTATCCTACAACTTCTCCTCGTTCATTTGTATGTTAACCATACGCACAACCAGTTCATAATCGTTTTTGTGATCACGGACTCTTTGAGATTTCACTAATGAAGACAGTGCCATGTCCCCTTCAGGCTGTCATTATAGAAAAAGTCGTATTCACTTTCAAATTCCCAAACTTCTCCATTAGGAATGGGAAGAACGAAAGACCTTCAGAATCTTGTATAAGTGGATTTTCTACTACAGAAAATAAATCATTTTTTCTTCAATATCTTTTATAATAAGAAGCTTTTATGACTTGAGTAAACTGAATTATCCGTTAGTATACAACAGTAAAATTGTATGATAACCAATCACACTCACGAGATCTCCTCTCACAAGGTTATTCATACCGTTAATACTGATCCGAACCCATTGTCTCAAACGTGTGAGACTTTAGGGCTTCGAGTGAGTAAAGAGTCCTTCTTGCTCTTACGTTAGCGATCCTGGCGATAACATCCGAGCGCCACCACCGACCGACCGACCGACTCCCTCCCTCCCCAACCCCCTGATTGTCTCCAGTACATATATACATCTTGGGCCCCTCATGAGATCAGCCACACACAAACACACACACACACAAAGTGCGCACGCGTACGCACGCGCGCGTGCGTGCGCTCGTAGAGATGTTGGCTACACGCGGCAGCGACGGCAGAAGTAGGTCTTCCTCTTTACGGGCAGTCGTCCCCGTGTCGCGCCTCTCTCTCTCTCTCTCGGTTCAGGTCGAGAGGGAGAACGAGTGAATGGGAAGCCATGACCAGTAAGCTCCCCCTCTTTCCAAAGAGGTCAGACAAGATCGATGATCTTCACGCGCACACAACACGCCGTTCCTCCGTCCAGCCGACGTCCACGGGGAGGGGGAGAAACCAATATCACTTGGGTTTAAAAAGAAACCATTTGGGTTTATCCGCAACTGCCGTACCCTCTCCACTTGGTTTATCCTCCTAAACTGCCGTACCCTCTCCATTTGGTTTATCCTCCTAAACTGCCGTACCCTTTCCACTTGGTTTATCCTTCTCAACTGCCGTACCCTCTCCATTTGGTTTATCCTTCTGCCGTACCTTCCACTGGGTTTATCCTCCTCAATATCCCATTCGGTGTTGAGTGTGCATTGTAACGCGCGTTTTTTGATGCTTTTTTTATTTCCTAGTTTATCTATTCCTGTGTGGGAGAGCGTATATTTTCCTTTCTTTTTTTCCTACCAGGGTGTAAGTCCGACTCTTTCTAGCAGTTCACGTCAGCTTTGGCAATGCCGTAGGTGAGGCCTTTCTCTCTCTCCCTGCGGGGCGAGACCAAAAGACCTCTTGAGGAGCCTCAGATCCTGGACTCGTGGGCTTCCTCTGAGGTGCTGGCCTCCCTGGGTTCGGCGATGGCCAGGTGGATCTCCGAGGAGTTCCTCGGGTTGGTGGGCGGGTGGGTCCTGACGGCCGAGAGCGTTGGGGTGTCGGGTCCTCCATACTGGGAGTGGTAGAACTCCTCCCTCATCAGCAGGTTGAGCGAGGCGCACCTCAGGCACAGGATTTCCTGTAGGGAGACACGAACACACGGGTTATACCAAGCTAAGGGAAACGACCCTTCAGGCTAAGGAAGGTCATGAAAGGTTATTTTTCTTTTTCTATCAGGTGACCTACACCACAGAGGTCACCATCCAGGCACGCGATCTCCTGAAGAAGAACCGATACTCCAGGCTAGGGAAGGTCACAAGGTCACAAAAGGTTCTCATCAAATGACCCACAACCATGTAGAACACCACCCCAGGCACGCGGTCTCCTGAAGAGGACATCAGGTGGGTTATAAGGACTTGGTTATCCCATGTCACCAACTCAGGCACATGGAGGAGAGGAGGCGACACGTAGGTCACAGCATGCAATATATACCACATAACACAGTCTCACACCGGCCTGTAAAAGAAGTTGCAAAAAGGGATTAATACACTGAACACTCGTGGATAATGAAAAAGAGAGAAAGAGAGAGAAAAAGAATCACTCTGATTATGCAACGTGAAACATACATGAACTGGAAACAGAAGATATCATATATGATCAATACAGTCATGGTCGACGTGCGACTCAGTCCACACAAGAGATAACAGGCAACGTGAGCGAGGCAAAAAAACGAGTTAGTACTTCTTATGTGGATGAGCTCACACTCCCAAAGATGACCTAAACATAAGAAAAGATGCAACACTCACCACTGGAAAGAGAAAATAAAAACGATGAGTACTTTCGTTCATCACATTCTCCCCCCGGCTCCCTTCTGTCTGAGGATGTAATAAACGAAAGTACTCACCGTTTTCATTTGCTCTTTCCAGTGGTGATTGTGGCATCTATCTCTTCACGGTGAAGTGAAGGCTGGGCTGGCATCTATCTCTTCACGGTGAAGTGAAGGCTGGGCTGGCATCTATCTCTTCACGGTGAAGTGAAGGCTGGGCTGGCATCTATCTCTTCACGGTGAAGTGAAGGCTGGGCTGGCATCTATCTCTTCACGGTGAAGTGAAGGCTGGGCTGGCATCTATCTCTTCACGGTGAAGTGAAGGCTGGGCTGGCATCTATCTCTTCACGGTGAAGTGAAGGCTGGGCTGCCATCTATCTCTTCACGGTGAAGTGAAGGCTGGGCTGGCATCTATCTCTTCACGGTGAAGTGAAGGCTGGGCTGCCATCTATCTCTTCACGGTGAAGTGAAGGCTGGGCTGGCATCTATCTCTTCACGGTGAAGTGAAGGCTGGGCTGGCATCTATCTCTTCACGGTGAAGTGAAGGCTGGGCTGGCATCTATCTCTTCACGGTGAAGTGAAGGCTGGGCATAAGAAAAGACAGGACCATCTTGAACTCAAGACCTGGACTAAAATCTGACACAATCTTAGTCCATCTGGTAGTCGAAGACCCCAAGCTAGGATAGATAACCTGAGGAAATATCCAGAGGTCTGGTCATTGCCACATACGGCCACTGGCTTAGCAGTAATGACACGGGTCTGGATAAGCTCAGATGCTTAAAACCTGACGAGTCTTCTGAAATAACGACGCCTTAAAAATTTGAGGGGGATATCTAGGTCCGGCACGAACCTGTGCTGGTCGTGGACTTTCAGAGCTGGCCCAATGTCGTCCCCTAAGACCAGGTTCTGGTCGCCTAATTCGAATGAGTGCAGTGTACCAAGCGTAACTGACGAGGGTGGGGTGGCTTCTAGGGCCCTTAAAACGGCCCAGGTCCTGCAGTACCTACATCCAAAAATTGGGGACCTCAAGATTTCTACAATTTGGCTTTGAGAGAAAGAAAGGTACGCGCGATTGCGCAAAGTCATAAACGCACATACACTTGAAAATGACTGGGTGTAGATTTGTATTTACCCGCATGTACAGTACTACGGGGAGGGAGCTGTACACTCGCGTGTGTCTGTGGGGAAGCTTATCGAGTGCCGGTCTGGACAGCTGTGAATACATTATCCCCAACATGGTTGGGCTTTTAGTGCCTCCTCCTCTTCCTCCTCCTCCTCCAGTCCTCAGACCTTTCCAAAGTTTTGCACAAGCAAACCTACCATCACCAGCCTGACCCGCTCACGTCACTCCCTGGACGTGTTGTGTCTGCTGTGTTATTGGCGGAGTTGATGTATATGTCCTACATTATAATTTGGAGGTTACTGAATCTACTGCACATATATATATATATATATATATATATATATATATATATATATATATATATATATATATATATATATACATATATATATATATATATATATATTACCCTTCTATATTGGGTGAAGAAAGGTCGTGTCCTCGGTTTCATTCAACATTCAGAGAGAAACTTGGGTTATGGGATCAAGTAAGAACACATCAGACGAGGTACTGGAGGGTGGGTCTTCTGCTTCAGAGAGAGAAAGAGAAGAGGTACAGAGAGAGACAGGAGGGAATCAGACACTTGATAGAGGAAATAAAGGCTTAGACGGGTGGATGGTGCCAGTGTTTGACTTGTGAGGTGTAAGAATAGTCTGCTGTATGTGCCTGAAGAAACCCCGAAGAAACGGAATTAGTTTTGATGATAGATAGATAAATAGAGAATCAAAAAGACATGTAGATAATAGAGAGATATAGATTGATAGATAGATAGAGGGAATTTGCTGCTGAAGCCGTCTTGACTACATGAGCAACAGTGGCTTCGAATCTACCTATTGGCCACCGTCAGTAAGACAGGTCTCTGCTCCAATGGAATCTGCGACAAATTAAAACTCTGCAACCCAGCTTAGTCTGTTCCATCTATTCCCTGACCCGTGACACAGAAAAGGACTATGCTACAACAGCCTTGACGAGAGAGAAGAGAGAGAGAGAGAGAGAGAGAGAGAGAGAGAGAGAGAGAGAGAGAGAGAGACCATCTCTCCAGCCTCTGCAGGACTCAACGTACTTCCAACCTTCGTCTGACTCTTTCCATTCATTCCTTGACCGTCGGCCGTCGCCACAATGACGCCCTCGCCAGAACCAGACCCAAGACCTCATCTTTCCTTCTTGTATGCCAGCCAGCCGTCCTACACCCTCTTACACACACACGCACACACACATTCCTCCCCTCCCTGCCTCTCACAACAGTTTCTTCCAGCCCGCCTCACACAGCTTATCTCCCCTGCGTCGCATACCCTCTTCCCTTGCTCCTCACGCCTTCTTCCCAAGACTCTCATACCTTCCCCTGCTCCTCACGTCTTCGTCCCCTGTCCTTCAAACCTCCTTACTTCCCCGCCCTCCCCAACCTTCTTCCCCCTGGCCCCTCCCACCTTCTTTTCCCCCGGCCCCTCCCACCTTCTTTCCCCTTGCCCCTCACACCTTCTTTTCCCCCTGGCCCCTCACACCTTCTTACCCCCTGGCCCCTCACACCTTTTCCCCTGGCCCCTCACACCTTTCCCCTGGCTCCTCACACCTTCTTTCCCCTGGTCCCCTCCCACCTTCTTTCCCCTGGCCCCTCACACCTTCTTTCCCCCAGGCCCCTCACACCTTCTTTTCCCTGGCCCCTCCCACCTTCTTTCCCCTGGCCCCTCACACCTTCTTTCCCCCAGGCCCCTCACACCTTCTTTCCCCCAGGCCCCTCACACCTTCTTTTCCCTGGCCCCTCACACCTTCTTTCCCCCCTGGCCCCTCACACTTTCTTTCCTCCCTGGCGCCTGCAGAATGTCCCTCTGGTGGGTGGTGTTGTTGTGCCACATCTTCGAGGGATCTGGTTGCATGCTTAGGGCTTCGCGCGGGCCTTTTGCTTCCCCTCCCGGTTAATATCACCCTCCTCCATGCCTGCGGGTGCAGAAGTACGACACGCCGCACGATCATGTTGACACAAGACAACCTCCTCCTCCTCCTCGTCCTCCGACCTCGCGGGCGGGGGGATAAAATGTGGGAGTTTCAACCCAACGGGACATTCGGCACCAATCGCCGGCGTCGCCACGCGCCCCCCTGTGTGTAGACTTGTGGCGGTGGATGAGAGCGCTAACCCACACGGCAGTTGAGGGGGTTCCTAATGAAGGGGGTAATTGAACTTCCGCCTCAAGCCACTCCTTCCCCCGAGTAAACAAGAACAAGAGATCAGTTGTCCGCGGGTTTCGAACCGTGGTCTCACGAGTTCGACTGTCCAGGTCTCGTAAAAGTTCCGCTGCCGTATGAAAGGCTCCCCAGGCCGAGGACGTCAACACGGACGACGGCCTCCACCCCTCGAGACTGAGGGGGTAATCAACGTCAGCCAGGGAGAGAAACGTCGGCCAGGGAGAGAACGTCAGCCAGGGAGAGAACGTCGGCCAGGGAGAGAACGTCGACCAGGGAGAGAACGTCGGCCAGGGAGAGAACGTCAGCCAGGGAGAAAACGTCGGCCAGGGAGAGAACGTCGGCCAGGGAGAGAACGTCGGCCAGGGAGAGAACGTCGGCCAGGGAGAAAACGTCGGCCAGGAAGAGAACGTCAGCCAGGGAGAGAACACATACATACACACACACGATCATCATCCGACAAGAAATCAGTTATAAGATGTCACAAGGCTTTTGGGGGGGAGGTGTTAGCATCGTTCCCACCCTGTTTCCCAGAGTCCAGGTTTTTTAGAGGATCATAACTGATCAGGGACAAAGTGTCTGCTGGCATATATCAGGACGCCATTCAAGGGCACAATACATAAGGATAAACACCGAGAGAGACACGGGGGTCACACCGTCCTGCACCGGGGCTAAAACAAGGATATGCCATCAGAGTCTGGGTTGCCGAACTTTTAAAAAAGGGTACATCGACCTTATGGAGAAGGTCGAGAGGAGGAGAGAGAGAGAGAGAGAGAGAGAGAGAGAGAGAGAGAGAGAGAGAGAGAGAGAGAGAGAGAGAGAGAGAGAGAGAGAGATGGGGGACCAGGAGAGCTGTGTCACAGGGAGAGGAGGCCTATAAGCCTCCCATTTCGCTCACCACGGAAGAGAGTTGACTTAGGGGTGACTTGATCACACAACCATCAAGTCCTCCGACCTGTAACACGAGATCAAGCAAGAAACCTGTTTGAAAAAAATATGTATAGACGAACATCTTTTTTTTCCCTAGTGTAAGAGAGGCGGGTGAACGGAATACACTAAGTGATTAAAAAAATAAAAATTGCCAGATGATAGAAACTCTTCTTAAGAAATGGGGGTCCCACGAATGCGCAAGTCCATCCCCGGAGAGTGCGAACAGGTAATGAAGAATAGACAGACAGACAAAGTCAGTCAGTCAGACAGAGAAACAGACAGACAGTGAGTCAGTCGGACAAAGAAACAGACAGACAAGCAAACAGACAGACAAACAGTCAGTCAGTCAGACAGGCAAACAGACAAATAGACAGACAGGCAAACAGACACACACACACAAAGAAACACACATACAGACAGACAAACAGACAGAACAGTATATAACAAAAAAAAAAAAAAGACAATCTTAACCTTCCAATCCACTTATTCACCTAAATAAAATTCCACCTTTAAAAAAAAAACCCAAAAAAACAAAGAATTATATAAACCGTAAAACTTTCTACTGAAGCCATTAAGAAACACCTTGGCTGAGCCCTCATATTATACATGCAGAGACCCCGCCTTATATATACCTCAGCCTGGGCACTCAACACTCACTCTTCATCCCACGCCAATTTCCATATACCAACTCATTATGAATATCTGCCAGGGACAACTTATGAATATGGATGGCATTTGGTGGTGGTGGTTGTGGTGAGTTGTGGTGGTGGGAGAATGCTTATGAATATGGATGGCATTTGGTGGTGGTGGTGGTGGGTTGTGGTGGTGGGAGAATGCTTATGAATATGGATGGCATTTGGTGGTGGTGGTGGTGGGTTGTGGTGGTGGGAGAATGCTTATGAATATGGATGGCATTTGGTGGTGGTGGTGGGCTGTGGTGGGAGAATGCTTACAATGGCCTGAAAGAGCAAGAAAGAGGAATAAGACTAAGAGGAATGAACGGTGCCCAAAAGGTGGTTGGGGTCTAATTGATTCGATTATACCTTCCGCGTTGGGAGTATTGGGAAGATGTGGAATCTGTATATATATATACTTGATGACAGGGGGAACAAAGCGTGAGGTAATGGGATCAACCGTTGTTTTTTTTGCAGGTTCGAGCCGCTACCTCCCCAAGATGGGAAATGTAATAAGGTATTGAGAGAAGAGAACTCCTCTGTCAAAGGTTCTTAAATCTGTCTTCTTCGATGCGTCTTCCTTCCTTCTGTCTCCTGAAATGTCCACCTTATGGTCTATCATCAGCTTTTATCTATTAATCTTCTGGCCTTAGAATGATCTTGGAACACCTGAATTTTTTTTTCCCCTTTCTTTGAACTGTGGGTCGAAGGTGACCTCGAGGTGTTACCGGACTCCGCCTCGAGTGAGGAAGTCATCTTCGGCGAGGCGATATCATCGTCGGCCGACGCGAGCACAACAATGTCTCGTCCACGAACTTCGCCCTGCAAAAGGAGTCCATCCTGTACTTGCTACTGACTGTAGCGCAGCCTTGGAGCCCCAGGAGCTCTTGGAAAAGACAGGGTTCCTGAGGTAACTTTCTGAAAGGGGGTTCTCTGAGTTAATAACAGAATCGCATCGCCTGGCTCAAGGATACTCCTAGCAGTCGACCACCCTGAAGCCTGAAAAGAACCAACCCACCTGAAATGGTTTCCTGAAGTCAGGGGTGGAGGCATGAAGGAGCACCAGGACCCTTTCTGAAAGAGGTCCCTTTGAGGTACTGGATACCAGAATTATGTCAATGACCCCATAACCCACCCCACCTCCTAACCCATCACTGGCAGGCAGGCGATAGGCCTGAAATTTCCGGCCCCCTGAAGAACCCAACCCACCTGAAATGGTTTCCTGAAGTCCTTATTGAGTGTGGCGTAGATGATGGGGTTGAGGAGGGAGTTGGCGTAGCCCAGCCACAGGAACAAGGAGGAGATCCAGGCGGGGATGGCGGAGGGCTTCTTGAACGGCCTCACCAGCGCCAGCACGAAGAACGGCAACCAGCACACCACGAAGGCGCTCATGATGATACCTGCGCGGACGAACACACAAGAGGTGTGAACGCGGAGGGGGCTAAATGAAAAAAGAGGAATTCACGAAAACGAACGTCTAGGAAAACTCTAGTCTGTTGTGCCCCTCGTACTTTCCATGGCCCTTCCCCGCCTCTGCGAGGTAGCGTCGGGAAAACAGACGAATTGTGCCTTCGAAGGGGAGGGGAGGGCCAAACATATCCTCCCTTGGCTCCTTCTTCTGTTCTCGCTTTTAGAAAGGGATAATACAGGAGGGGGAGGACTATCCAGACCTCCCGCTCCTAGTCGTCACCACATATGGCATGCAAGAGATACATGGGTAGCATTTTTTTCGCCCCTGTGCCTAAAGATAGCAAAAAGGAGGTTAGAGCGTGTAACTCTATAATACTATACAGACCAGGGAACCTTATTGTAGTGGTTCAGTTGATACCATCTCTCTCTCCCAGATTCTTTGAGTCTAATGTCTAATGTGTGTCCGGATACGACCATCAGAGTCTAATGTGTGTCCGGACACGACCATCAGAGTATAATGTGTGTCCGGATACGACCATCAGATTCTAATGTGTAACCGGATACGACCATCAGAGTCTAATGTGTCCGGATACGACCATCAGAGTCTAATGTGTGTCCGGATACGACCATCAGAGTATAATGTGTGTCCGGATACGACCATCAGAGTCTAATGTGCGTCCGGATACGACCATCAGTATAATGTGCGGATACGACCACCAGAGTCTAATGTGCGCTCGGATACAACCATCAGAGTCTAATGTCCGGATACAACCATCAGAGTCTAATGTCCGGATACGACCATCAGAGTCTAATGCGCGGATACGACCATCAGAGTCTAATGTGTGGATATGACCAACTGAGTTTAATGTGTGTCCGGATACGACCATCAGAGTCTAATGCGCGGATACGACCATCAGAGTCTAATGCGTGGATACGACCATCAGAGTCTAATGCGCGGATACGACCATCAGAGTCTAATGCGTTCCCAGATACGACCATCAGAGTCTAATATGTGGCCGGATTGCACCATGAGAGGCTTACGTCTGTCCGGATATCAACACGAAGACTCGTTTACACCAATTCATATCTTCCCTTTTTTCTCCACAGTGGGACTCAGCAGCAGTGACTTTGTTTATGTAAGTTTTAAGGGGAAAAAATGAAGAACAGTTGACAAAACAGAGCCACTGGATTTATTAGCTTAATTAAACGCCCTTTGTTAGGGAACACAGTGAAACACTGAAGTCCCTGTCACTTGTATCTTGTATCTCCCCTGAGGATGTGATCATTACACGAAAGTGCACTTGGGAACTTATCGTGTTGCATTTACCCCGTGGACTCATAGGAATGTGTATGATCACTTATGTAGATCCTGCGTGTTGTAAAAGTTGTCTATGGGGGGGCGTGTGTCTGGGAATCGTCCCCCCCTTCTGTATTATCACTTACTAAAACGAACAGGAGGAGGAGCCAAGCGAGGATAATATCTATGGGGTTTTCGTCTATTTCCTGACCCTACCCCACCGTAGGGCTGGAGGGACACAGCGAAAACAACACGGCAATATAGCCAACACGACACTATACCCACCATGGCATTATAGCCCTCATGGCGATATAGCCATCATGGCAATAGAGCCATCATGGCAATAGAGCCATCATGGCAATAGAGCCATCATGGCAATAGAGCCATCATGGCAATATAGCCATCATGGCAATACAGCCATCATGGCAATACAGCCATCATGGCAATACAGCCATCATGGCAATACAGCCATCATGGGAATATAGCCATAATGGCAATAGAGCCACCATGGCAATACAGCCTTCATGGTAATATAGCCATCATGGCAATATAGCCATCATGCCAATACAGCCATCATGACAATACAGCCATCATGGCAATACAGCCACCATGGCAATACAGCCATCATGGCAATACAGCCATCATGGCAATATAAATCACGACAACCTTACCTAAGGTCGTGGACGCCTTGCGTTCTTTGGCGAGGGCGAACTTCAACTTGGTCTTCGGCGGGTGAGAACGCTTCCTGGGTGAGCTCTGGTCCCCGGAGCCGTTGGTCGACTGGCAGGCGTTGTAGCAGTTCACGTGGGTGTGCTGTGAGTGCTGGCAGGAGGCTCGGCTGGCCGGGTTGGTGGTGGTGGGCGGGTGGGCCTTGCCGTTCGTCTCACACAGCGACCAGCGGGAGCCTGTGGTGGAGTCGGCCGAGGCTGCCGAAGACACCGAGGAACTGCAGACCACCAGGCGGGACGGCACCTGAGGGAGACCACGACGATGTGTGTCAACAGCATCTTTGGGCTCCTTCATCCTCCCTCACTCACTCACTGAAACCCCTGAATGTCCACTTCCCTCACTCACTCACTCACTGAAACCCCTGAATGTCCACTTCCCCCACTCACTCACTCACTGAAACCCCCGAATGTCCACTTCCCTCACTCACTCACTCACTCACTGAAACCCCTGCATGTCCACTTCCCTCACTCACTCACTCACTGAAACCCCTGAATGTCCACTTCCCCCACTCACTCACTCATTGAAACCCCTGAATGTCCACTTCCCCCACTCACTCAATCACTGAAACCCCTGAATGTCCACTTCCCTCACTCACTCACTCACTGAAACCTCTGAATGTCCACGTTTACCTCCCTCGCTACACTGCTGTGTCGCCTGTTACCACACTACACTCATCCATCGACAGTATACCTTTGTAACTGATGCTATAACATTCCTGTTAAATGACTAACGAACAGTTTATCTTACTCAAGAAGATAAGGGTACACTTTAGGTGCCATGGGATATATTCTCCCAGTCTCTCTACATTTAAGAACCCTTAGAAAATTGACTTAAATCTAAAGATGATAAAACAAACGATGACACTAGTTTATACTTTCTTTTAACTACAGTTCCCCAAACGTTTTCTGAGGCTCGAAACATTTGCTAGAGGTCCACAACGTGGCTGTCGAAACGTTTGCCATTTGATCCTTTGCGTGTTGGACAGCCTTTCAAGGCCAGTCCTCCACACCTGCCAGTGACTATAACCATCACTACACAACACTGATATTCTCCGAAATATTCAACATACCTGGCAAGTGCTGAATCCAGGACTCGAAAACAGGAGGGGTCAGAGGCAAAATGTCTCTCCCATCTACACCTAAGACCTAAGCTAGGAGTGGGGGTGTGAGGTTCATTTTCTCAGTACAGTTCACCTACCCAACCAACGTAATACGTTGTACATCACAATAATGAAGATAACGTTCCAGTTTACGATGATTATGGTCAATGTCTCCCCCCTCTCATCATCACAACACAACGTACTTGATAAGAGAGGCATATGAACCTTGTGGTGAACTGAGGCACAATCCCACACTCAGGGGAAAAAGCTTTATATCAAAGTTATCAAAGACTTAGTTCAAAATATGTTGTCCCTCTTTCCACAACCTGTCTCTCTCTCTCTCTCTCTCTCTCTCTCTCTCTCTCTCTCTCTCTCTCTCTCTCTCTCTCTCTCTTTTCTATTCGCTTTCTTCACTTCCACTACTACATCTTTCTTTTTCTCGTTTCTTCTCTCTTATTTTCCTCTCTCTCTCTCTGTTTTCTATTCTCCCTCTTTAACTTCAACTACTACATCTCTCTCTCTCTCTCTCTCTCTCTCTCTCTCTCTCTCTCTCTCTCTCTCTCTCTCTCTACGTCAGCCATGACAGAATGGTCTGATAATCTGAAGAAGTCGTTTCGCAAGAAAACGAGATAAGAAAACAAAATCAACTTTGAGAGAAAACGTTGAATTATTGATAATATAAACTTCATCCTCGCTGATCTTTCTCTGAATAGAATTCACAAACATAAATGCAAATCAAATCAACACACGCAATGTATAAGAAAATGATACATAGATCCTTTGGCTCCACCCTCTTAGATAGGCCTGGCCACTTACGATGTCAAAAGCAACTATATCAAGGCCACAAACTTCACATACCAGAGCACTTAAAACGAATCATGGAAAGTGCCTTGCAACCAAAGACATCTCTACACCTACAACGAGAACAAGGATCCTCCTAGTACAATCTTACCTTATACTAGGCACTAGAGTCTTAGGCAGCAACGACAATAAACACTTGATATCCACCTCGTTCTATGGCTAACCATCACACCCCTCAGCAGAAATGAGAAGGCTGTCTTTATCTCACGCTTGAATAACCTACAATCATTAGATCTCCCATCCCTAACAAACACTACATTGACCAGTCACATACCCAAGAAGAAATGATGACTCAACAAGAACACCTAACAACTACCCCAACAACCCAGTCTTAAACACCATCCCGCTGGATGATAATATCTAAAACTCGCCCTCCCCAGGCATGCACGAGTCACACTTTCTCCTCTGCTCTCGACAACGTTATACATCACCGATTCCAACTATAACGGGACCCTCCACGAAACTGATCATTTACTTCGCAGTTTTTCTGCATTCATCTCATACAGACACACACACACATTATCATACTTCATGATCCATGGGTCCCGCTCAGTAGACTCCATATTATATACATATATATATATATATATATATATATATATATATATATATATATATATATATATATATATATATTATATACATATATATATATTTATATATATATATATATATATATATATATATATATATATATATATATATATAAATATATATATATATATATATTTTTTTTTTTTTTTTTTCATACTATTTGCCATTTCCCGCGTTAGCGAGGTAGCGTTAAGAACAGAGAACTGGGCCTTAGAGGGAATATTCTCACCTGACCCCCTTCTCTGTTCCTTCTTTTGGAAAATTAAAAAAAAACAAGAGAGGGGAGGATTTCCATATTTCTTTTCTTTTCTTTCATACTATTCGCCATTTCCCGCGTTAGCGAGGCAGCGTTAAGAAGAGGACTGGGCCTTTGAAGGAATATCCTCACTTGGTCCCCTTCTCTGTTCTCTCTTTTGAGAAATTAAAAAAAAAAAAAACGAGAGGGGAGGATTTCCAGCCCCCCCGCTCCCTCCCCTTTTAGTCGCCTTCTACGACACGCAGGGAATACGTGGGAAGTATTCTTTCTCCCCTATCCCCAGGGATAATATATATATATATATATATATATATATATATATATATATATATATATATATATATATATATATAAAGATCTCTGGTCAATTCTTTGCGCGTAGCATGTTGTATGAGGGCCAGACAAGCCGGGTCATTCTGCAACAGAGCTCCCATCATGGAGAAAGGACGGGGGGAAGAGACGAGTCAACAAAGGCAAGATGGGGTAGGGCGGAGGTAGCAGATGTCAGGGTGTACACGGGTGTAGCGGGACGGCGAAGGGAGGACAGGGTGTACTTAAGAGAGGTGTTGGGTGTAGTAGAAGGGGAAAGAGATGCGTGTGTGTGTGTGTGTGTGTGTGTGTGTGTGTGTGTGTGTGTGTGTGTGTATGTGTGTGTATGCTAAATCCTCCTCAGACACCAGAAGCGATCCTGACGACCAAGGAAATAGTTTAAGATCCCATGTCCTTCGGGGTAGTCTCGCTTCAGATGATCCGCGAGACTTCGAGACCCCGTGCCTCGTCATTCTAACAGTCTTTACGAGAACAATTCTCACATATGAATCACCCCTACAATTGGTAGTTACCAGAGATCCACATGTTTTTTTTTTCCTTTTTTTTGTCCAACACCCAATCACTTCCTTGATCTCCAGGTGGTTCGTAGCCACAGAATTTAAACTCCCTAATCAGACCGAGATGAATATTCGAATCTTCTGTGTACTTGACGCCCATCACGTACCCTCGAAGTACACTTTACACTTCACAATCTACATGTCAAGCCCATCACTTATCACTGAAGTACACTTTGCACTTCACGATCTACATGTCAAGCCCATCACTTATCACTGAAGTACACTTTACACTTCACAATCTACATGTCAAGCCCATCACTTATCACTGAAGTACACTTTACACTTCACAATCTACATGTCAAGCCCATCACTTATCACTGAAGTACACTTTGCACTTCACAATCTACATGTCAAGCCCATCACTTATCACTGAAGTACACTTTACACTTCAAAATCTACATGTCAAGCCCATCACTTATCACTGAAGTACACTTTGCACTTCACAATCTACATGTCAAGCCCATCACTTATCACTGAAGTACACTTTACACTTCACAATCTACATGTCAAGCCCATCACTTATCACTGAAGTACACTTTACACTTCACAATCCTCATGTCAAGCCCATCACTTATCACTGAAGTACACTTTACACTTCACAATCCTCATGTCAAGCCCATCACTTATCACTGAAGTACACTTTACACTTCACAATCCTCATGTCAAGCCCATCACTTATCACTGAAGTACACTTTACACTTCACAATCCTCATGTCAAGCCCATCGCTTATCACTGAAGTACACTTTACACTTCACAATCTACATGTCAAGCCCATCGCTTATCACTGAAGTACACTTTACACTTCACAATCTACATGTCAAGCCCATCACTTATCACTGAAGTACACTTTACACTTCACAATCTACATGTCAAGCCCATCACTTATCACTGAAGTACACTTTACACTTCACAATCCTCATGTCAAGCCCATCACTTATCACTGAAGTACACTTTACACTTCACAATCCTCACGAGGGGGTGGCTCATCACACACTTCCAAGTGAAATATATCTTTTAAGCAGCTTTAAACTAAATCCAATTATCTTTATCGCTCTCTCTATCTTAGGCATTGTGACTCATCCAAATATATACATTGGAATATTGTCTCTTCATCTACAATTCCGTAGAGGCAAAATGCAAAGTCTATAGACTGTAAAAGATTTGGCAGATGATACGTTTATTGAGCTGATCTCTCTCTCTCTCTCTCTCTCTCTCTCTCTCTCTCTTTATACACACACACACACACACACATATATATATATATATATATATATATATATATATATATATATATATATTTTTTTTTTTTTTTTTTTTTTTTTTTTTTTTATACTTTGTCGCTGTCTCCCGCGTTTGCGAGGTAGCGCAAGGAAACAGACGAAAGAAATGGCCCCCCCCCCCCCCCCATACACATGTACATACACACGTCCACACACGCAAATATACATACCTACACAGCTTTCCATGGTTTACCCCAGACGCTTCACATGCCTTGCTTCAATCCACTGACAGCACGTCAACCCCTGTATACCACATGACTCCAATTCACTCTATTTCTTGCCCTCCTTTCACCCTCCTGCATGTTCAGGCCCCGATCACACAAAATCTTTTCACTCCATCTTTCCACCTCCAATTTGGTCTCCCTCTTCTCCTCGTTCCCTCCACCTCCGACACATATATCCTCTTGGTCAATCTCTCCTCACTCATTCTCTCCATGTGCCCAAACCATTTCAAAACACCCTCTTCTGCTCTCTCAACCACGCTCTTTTTATTTCCACACCTCTCTCTTACCCTTACGTTACTTACTCGATCAAACCACCTCACACCACACATTGTCCTCAAACATCTCATTTCCAGCACATCCATCCTCCTGCGCACATCTCTATCCATAGCCCACGCCTCGCAACCATACAACATTGTTGGAACCACTATTCCCTCAAACATACCCATTTTTGCTTTCCGGATAATGTTCTCGACTTCCACACATTTTTCAAGGCTCCCAAAATTTTCGCCCCCTCCCCCACCCTATGATCCACTTCCGCTTCCATGGTTCCATCCGCTGACAGATCCACTCCCAGATATCTAAAACACTTCACTTCCTCCAGTTTTTCTCCATTCAAACTCACCTCCCAATTGACTTGACCCTCACCCCTACTGTACCTAATAACCTTGCTCTTATTCACATTTACTCTCAACTTTCTTCTTCCACACACTTTACCAAACTCAGTCACCAGCTTCTGCAGTTTCTCACATGAATCAGCCACCAGCGCTGTATCATCAGCGAACAACAACTGACTCACTTCCCAAGCTCTCTCATCCCCAACAGACTTCATACTTGCCCCTCTTTCCAGGACTCTTGCATTTACCTCCCTAACAACCCCATCCATAAACAAATTAAACAACCATGGAGACATCACACACCCCTGCCGCAAACCTACATTCACTGAGAACCAATCACTTTCCTCTCTTCCTACACGTACACATGCCTTACATCCTCGATAAAAACTTTTCACTGCTTCTAACAACTTGCCTCCCACACCATATATTCTTAATACCTTCCACAGAGCATCTCTATCAACTCTATCATATGCCTTCTCCAGATCCATAAATGCTACATACAAATCCATTTGCTTTTCTAAGTATTTCTCACATACATTCTTCAAAGCAAACACCTGATCCACACATCCTCTACCACTTCTGAAACCGCACTGCTCTTCCCCAATCTGATGCTCTGTACATGCCTTCACCCTCTCAATCAATACCCTCCCATATAATTTACCAGGAATACTCAACAAACTTATACCTCTGTAATTTGAGCACTCACTCTTATCCCCTTTGCCTTTGTACAATGGCACTATGCACGCATTCCGCCAATCCTCAGGCACCTCACCATGAGTCATACATACATTAAATAACCTTACCAACCAGTCAACAATACAGTCACCCCCTTTCTTAATAAATTCCACTGCAATGCCATCCAAACCTGCTGCCTTGCCGGCTTTCATCTATATATATATATATATATATATATATGTGTGGGTGGGTTGGGCCATTCTTTCGTCTGTTTCCTTACGCTACCTCGCTAACGCGGGAGACGGCGATGAAGTATGATGAAGAATAAATATATATATATATATATATATATATATATATATATATATATATATATATATATACCTCGTTGATCTGTGAGATGAGACTCCAAATACCTGGAAACTTGTCATTGGAGGGGGACTTGGGCACACGGCTAGAGAACGTTAACCACACCATAAGAGACCACTTACCACACCCAACTAGAGACCACTTACCACGCCGACTTGATAACGCTCATCACACCACTGGAGAACGACTATCACGTTGCCTCGCTCTTAGAAACCCTTAAGCTGGCCCAACCATCAGAAACCGATCACGAAGCCGCCAGATATCGCCTCCCACACCAGTAGAAGCCACCCCTCTCTCTCACCACACCAACCGAAATCTACCTCTACCACACGAGCAGAAAACGTTCACCCCATCAATCAAAACCGTTTACCACGCCACTGATCGACGCTTAACCACACGCCTGAGCACCGCTTAACCACACCACTAAAGAGCGCTTATCAACCACTAAAGAACGCTTATTACACACTTAAAAAAAGGAATAAAAATCCTCCTACCACACCCTTACAGAACTCTTAACCACACCACTGGAGAACGCTTACCACCACTGGGGGGTCTTAAAAATAGAAACCTTACCCACGCTGACCCACGCCAAAGAGAAACCGCTTACCGCAACGGTTCGACACAGCCTGCCGCGCCGTTTAGAAACCTTTTGGCCACACGGCTAGAGAACGCTTACCATGGGATTGCCTTTCTGTCCTAGGTCTTGGGATTTCCTACAGTCGACCTGGGGAAGAAGAGAGCCTTTTTTTAATGTCTTGGCAATCCTGCAGGGCTATTGAGAGGCATGTCATGCTATGCTGTACTATAGCCATCTATAGCCACATGGTATAGAAAGGTTATCTATATCTATATGGTGCAAATGGTGGGTGCAGGAGATATGGGCTTGGACTCTATATAGATCGTGCTAGGCTATATCCAAGGTGCGTCGTTAGGTTCTACGCTAGGCTTGCTTGCTAGGCTAGTCTAAGTGCGTCGCTAGGCTTGCTTGCTAGGCTAGTCTAAGTGCGTCGCTAGGCTTGCTAGGCTAGTCTAAGTGCATCGCTAGGCTTGCTAGGCTAGTCTAAGTGCGTCATTAAGTTCTACGCTAGGCTTGCTTGCTAGGCTAGTCTAAGTGCGTCGCTAGGCTTGTCTAAGTGCTTCATCGAGTTCTAAGTCATTCTATTACATGTGGAGTATATCAAGGCATTCGTTATAAAGTTATAATCATGTTAAGAGTATTATATTCACGTATATACATGTATGTATAAGTCATTCAATCATTTGAATGACAGTTATCGGATACCTTTATAAGTTATTCAATTCCTTTTTTTCTACATTACATTCTCTATCCTTCTGTTTATACATCCTTTCGTACATATGCCCGGCTGTTGAGTCTTATCTATCTATCTATCTCTTCATATCTATGCTACGGTTCTATACCTGTATCTATTCCTTAATGCCTTTCCACCCTCAGGGATCTATATGGCACCCGACCACAGTCCAGAGCTCCCACCGTCCCCTCACCTTCGTCAGGTAACTCCTGAAGGACAGTGTTCACGATGGTACACGGCTCACATCTCGTCTCGAGATTCTCCAAGGGGGTGTGGCCATTGTCCAAGGGCTTGGCCCTCAGCGACAGGTCTTAGTTTGAACCTTACCAAGGGGAGGTGTTCACGTCCGGGAACATGGCCTTCGCTGAGAGGCGCAGTGAACCCACCAGGACTGGCCATGTCCAGGGACTTGGACACGTCTAGGGACATGGTCACTCACTGTCAGGCCTAATGAGACTACAGTGGGTGGCCATGTCCAGGGACATAGCCCTTACTGACGCGGCCCCTTGCTAACAAACTCTCGTAGCCCAACTGCCAACGCTAGACTGCCTCAAACAGTTCACCATAATCCCACATGAAAAAAACCACAAGCAGGAGCCACATAAGAACTTCCTCAGTAGAAATAACCAACTCCCACCTCGCAACACCAGTGACATTTCAACTGATATTTCTTGCAACACCACAAGAAACCACCACTGACACACACGTGAGATTACCTGTAATCATGCATTAGTTCTTTTTTTTTTCTTACTAATTACGCCACATAAGAAGTTTACAGCTGACAGCTGACCGACTCAAATCACCCAGGTGCACATGACGTACCCGCTGGTGTATGTATGTGTGTGTGTGTGTGTATACTCGAGTGATTTTCTCCCGTTCTCATGGCCTTCACCACAAGCCGGCCTGGTCTCTCTCTGTCGAGTTTCAGCGGCCGGCTAAAGACAAGTGACGAGTATCTCTCATGAAGTTCAAGGTTAATATTTAAAGTGGCCGGGCTATAGGAGGAGGAGGAGGAGGAGGAGGAGGAGGAGGAGGAGGAGAGAGAGAGAGAGAGAGAGAGAGAGAGAGAGAGAGAGAGAGAGAGAGAGAGAGAGAGAGAGAGAGAGAGAGAGAGAGAGAGAGAGGTTTACACAGACACGACGTAACCTTTCGGGTGTCTGGTGAAGGAGACGCGCGTCGTCGCAATTCGATCTCGTCTCCAGTCTCGTGGTGCAAAGAGTCGCTTTGGTGTGTTACACACTCTCACAAGACTGATGGGGAGGTCCGGAGCTGAGCGGTCCGGTACCAGATCATGTCCAGTTATATATATATATATATATATATATATATATATATATATATATATATATATATATATATATATATATATATATATATATGGTTGTTTAATTTGTTTATGGATGGGGTTGTTAGGGAGGTGAATGCAAGAGTTTTGGAAAGAGGGGCAAGTATGAAGTCTGTTGGGGATGAGAGAGCTTGGGAAGTGAGTCAGTTGTTGTTCGCTGATGATACAGCGCTGGTGGCTGATTCATGTGAGAAACTGCAGAAGCTGAATAAGAGCAAGGTTATTAGGTACAGTAGGGTTGAGGGTCAAGTCAATCGGGAGGTACGTTTGAATGGAGAAAAACTGGAGGAAGTAAAGTGTTTTAGATATCTGGGAGTGGATCTGGCAGCGGATGGAACCATGGAAGCGGAAGTGGATCATAGGGTGGGGGAGGGGGCGAAAATCCTGGGAGCCTTGAAGAATGTGTGGAAGTCGAGAACATTATCTCGGAAAGCAAAAATGGGTATGTTTGAAGGAACAGTGGTTCCAACAATGTTGTATGGTTGCGAGGCGTGGGCTATGGATAGAGTTGTGCGCAGGAGGATGGATGTGCTGGAAATGAGATGTTTGAGGACAATGTGTGGTGTGAGGTGGTTTGATCGAGTAAGTAACGTAAGGGTAAGAGAGATGTGTGGAAATAAAAAGAGCGTGGTTGAGAGAGCAGAAGAGGGTGTTTTGAAATGGTTTGGGCACATGGAGAGAATGAGTGAGGAAAGATTGACCAAGAGGATATATGTGTCGGAGGTGGAGGGAACGAGGAGAAGTGGGAGACCAAATTGGAGGTGGAAAGATGGAGTGAAAAAGATTTTGTGTGATCGGGGCCTGAACATGCAGGAGGGTGAAAGGAGGGCAAGGAATAGAGTAAATTGGATCGATGTGGTATACCGGGGTTGACGTGCTGTCAGTGGATTGAATCAGGGCATGTGAAGCGTCTGGGGTAAACCATGGAAAGCTGTGTAGGTATGTATATTTGCGTGTGTGGACGTATGTATATACATGTGTATGGGGGTGGGTTGGGCCATTTCTTTCGTCTGTTTCCTTGCGCTACCTCGCAAACGCGGGAGACAGCGACAAAGCAAAAAAAAAAAAAAATAATATACATATATATATATATATATATATATATATATATATATATATATATATATATATATATATATATATATATATATATATATATTCTTTTTTTTTTTCTTCATACTATTTGCCATTTCCCGCGTTAGCGAGGTAGCGTTAAGAACAGAGTACTGGGCCTCTGAGGGAATATCCTCACCTGGCCCCCTTCTCTGTTCCTTCTTTTGGAAAATTAAAAAAAAAACAAGAGGGGAGGATTTCCAGCCCCCCCGCTCCCTCCCCTTTTAGTCGCCTTCTACGACACGCAGGGAACACGTGGGAAGTATTCTTTCTCCCCATCCCCAGGGATATATATATATATATATATATATATATATATACATATATATATATATATATATATATATATATATATATATATATATATATATATATATATATATATATGTTGGGAGCCCCAGTCATGGACAAAAGTCCACCTCATGGTCAGGTCTTCAAGCGAAATCCAGAGATTACGAAAGGTAAAAATACGAGTATCTACGAGAGTATCCACGAAAGCGCACGAGTAATTGTACGATTCACATTCCAAGTCGAAAGCTCCAGTCGCGGACTCGAAGTCCGAAACCCAGACCAAACCACGAATGAAATTGGGGAAACAGAAGGTGAAGAACACAGCTCCCATGTATTCTGTTTTCTTTCACGAGAAGAAAGAATGAAAAAAAATATCCTATGATAAATGAGAGAGAGAGAGAGAGAGAGAGAGAGAGAGAGAGAGAGAGAGAGAGAGAGAGAGAGAGAGAGAGATCAAATGTAAGGGACCAAAAGTAATTTGTTCACCTGTCTTTCGACATCCCCCATCCCTTTTACAGTTCCCTTCCCACGATGAATTACTTTTTGAATTACTCTTTTGTTCGTGAGGGAAGGCTGTTCTCCCTCGTATCACTTCTCGCAAGGTGAGACATTAATGATAAGAAAACGAGTCTTAAAAGATGACAATGCTCTCAGGTGAAGCTGCAGTAAGCTCTGAAAACTGACACCGATTCACATTAAAGAAGCCAAGATATGTATCTGAGATGAACGCAAAAATTACGTCCTTGGAGGAGAAGAAGAAGGAAAAGAAAAAGAGGAAAATATAATGATAATGATAACAATAATAATACTAATACTAATAATAATAAGAAGAAGAGGAAAAAGAGGAAAATATAATGATAATGATAACAATACTAATACTAATAATGATAATAATAATAATAATAATAATAATAATAAGAAGAAGAAGAAGAAGAAGAAGACGACAAGAAGAAGAAAAAGATATGAAGAAAAAGAGGAAAAGATAATAATAATAATAATAATAATAATAATAATAATAATAATAATAATAATGAGGGAGAGAAGAATGGTGATGATCATGAGGGAGAGGAGGATGGTGTGTGTGATGGTGAACTGACATGTGCTACTCTGAGAACTGCAGGGCTCCAAACTCCGGGTGATGATGGCACACTCCAAACCGAACCCACTGACCCCGTGGAACGAAAATGGGTCCCGAGACATTTTCTGGCCTCGTGTGTCTGTGTACCGGGAGGACCTTGCGTATATATACATGAGAGAGAGAGAGAGAGAGAGAGAGAGAGAGAGAGAGAGAGAGAGAGAGAGAGAGAGAGAGAGAGAGACCGAATGAGAGATGATTCAAGAGAAATAACTTTGTAAAAGGTACGAGTTGCAGGGAACATAAAAGTTCCCTCCCACCTTCTGAAGAAGGTCGAGGGCAGCCCTAGGCCACAGCTGGGGCAGACTCGGGCCCTAGGTAAGGTCAGCGAGATTCAAACCACCGAACCAAAGCCCTCCAACCTACCTGCCAGAAATGAAGGCAGCCTGAGAGAGAAAAAAAAAGCTTAAGGTTTTATCTTTCAACACAGTCCTGACCCCAAAAAAACCAGGTCGAAGAGGATCCCAGGAACGCCCCAAAAGAACGGGAAAGATTTGAGTTTCGTTCCTACGGATGAGCTCCTATTGCCAGCGAGTCTTAGGTACGGGGCTCATAAGATGTAAGACATCTGCCCTCAATACCTCTCCTGCGAGGCGTGGCTCTTCCCCCGCCCGTCCGGGCGCGGGATTAATCACACAAGAGTTTTCCCAGGAACTTGATGGGAAGACAAAACATTTTGAAGGCACGAGTTATGCCTTAATGGAAAAGAGAAAATCGGTGCATTACAGATGGGGTGTCCTCTTTTTTTTTTTTATATGTATTAGCCGAGATGGCACGGGCCTCAGAATGTCCTAAGTTAACGATACACATGTTGTCCGATCTCCAGTCGGGTAGTTACTTGTTTACCAAATGGCGTCCTAGCTACGTCTCTTCGTTTTAGATCAACTAACTGTTATATTTCACTCTTGTGTCTCCCCTGATGATGTGATTATTACACGAAAGTGCACTTGGGCACTTATCGGGTTTTATTTTCCCCATGGACTCATAAGAATATATATATATATATATATATATATATATATATATATATATATATATATATATATATATATATATCCCTGGGGATAGGGGAGAAAGAATACTTCCCACGTATTCCCTGCGTGTCGTAGAAGGCGACTAAAAGGGGAGGGAGCGGGGGGCTGGAAATCCTCCCCTCTTGTTTTTTTTTTTTTAATTTTCCAAAGGAAGGAACAGAGAAGGGGGTCAGGTGAGGATATGCCCTTAGAGGCCCAGTCCTCTGTTCTTAACGCTACCTTGCTAACGCGGGAAATGGCGAATAGTTTGAAAGAAAGAAAAAAAAAAATATATATATATATATATATATATATATATATATATATATATATATATATATATATATATATATATATATGTGTGTGTGTATGTGTGTGTGTGTGTGTGTGTGTGTGTGTGTGTGTGTGTGTGTGTGTGTGTGTGTGTGTGTGTGTGTGTGTGTTCTGGAAGCGTTAAAGAATGTGTGGAAGGCGAGGACGTTATCTCGGAGAGTAAAAATGGGTATGTTTGAAGGAATAGTGGTTCCAACAATGGTATATGGTTGTGAAGCATGGGGTATACTATGATAGGGTTGTGCGGAGGAGGGTGGATGTGTTGGAAATGAAATGTTTGAGGACAATATTTGACGTAAGGTGGTTTGATTAAGTAATGATAGGGGAAAAGAGATGTGTGGTAATAAAAAGATTGGTTGAGAAAGCAAAGGAGGGTGCGCTGAAATGGTTTGGTCACATGGAGAGAATGAGTGAGAAAATACTGATAAAGAGGATATATGTGTCAGAGGTAGAAGGAACAAGGAGAAGCGGGAGACCAAATTGGAGGTTGAAGGATGGAGTGAAAAAGATTTTGAGCGATCGGGGCCTGAACATACAGGAGGGTAAATGGCGTGCAAGGAATAGAGTGAATTGGAACGATGTGGTATACCGAGGTCGACGTGCTGTCAATGGATTGAACCAGGGCATGTGAAGCGTCTGGGGTAAACCATGGAAAGTTTCGTGGGGCCTGGATGTGTAAAGGGAGCTATGGTTTCGGTGCATAACACATGACAATTAGAGACTGAATGTGAACAAATGTGGCCTTCTTGTCTTTTCCTAACGCTACCTCGCGGGAGGAATGCTATTTCCTGTGTGGCGGGATGGCGACGGAAATGGATGAAGGCAGCAAGTATGAATACGTACATGTGTATATATGTATATGTCAGTGTATGTATATGCACGTATACGTTGAAATGTGTAGGTATGTATATGTGCGTGTGTGGGCGTTTATGTATATACATGTGTATATGTGAGTAGGTTGGGCCATTCTTTTGTCTGTCTCCTTGCGCTACCTCGCTAACGCGAGACAGCGACTAATAATAATAATATATATATATATATATATATATATATATATATATATATATATATATATATATATATATATATACACTAGTCTAAGCCAAGTACCTAATTTACTGACCAACCTCAAGGGGAGTATGAACAGCTGGATTGACTGTGGGCCGTCTGCCGTACCTAAGATTCGAACCATGCTTGACCCTAGCTGCCTGTAAATGCGTCACGCGCGATCAGCAACGCTAACTGCTACACGAAGGAGGCACATTACGATCACTGTAACACGTCCAGTGTAGCCATACTCCCGGCGCCTGGATGAAGGATGATGTTGATGACTCATTTCTCACCCCTGAAGCGGATTCGAACCCAAAAATTCCGAAGCAGCGAATAACCTACTCGCCAGACACGTCCGAAACTTCAAACACTTTCTTGAGAGAATTTGAAAACAACTGGGAAGAAGAACAAAGAAGAACTTACAAACAACTGAGGTTATCCATCTTAATAATTCTTGTTTTTAAACAATTCTGGAGCAGAATAAATCATCTCAGGGCTTCCAAAAGAAAGATATATACATTCTTTTTTCTCAGTCCCTCCCCGAACTCGTACATTCAACCAAACTTTTCGGCTAATGCACCGAGTTTAAGCAAGACCCTCCTGTATTCCTTCATTTCGTTTTCTTTTTAGATATCCCTTACTATTCTTTTTTCCCCCCCCCGACGAGTTTGGATCTCTAGAAACACTCCAATAAATAAAAAAGAGTCTCTCTCTCTCTCTCTCTCTCTCTCTCTCTCTCTCTCTCTCTCTCTCTCTCTCTCTCTCTCTCATAGCCTAGCAAGTAGTGCTCCCGCCTCCTAAGCAGGGGTCCCGGGTTCGATCCTGGCTGTTGGGGGGATTAGTATGTCATATGGTAGTGCGCGTTCATATGCAGACATGCAACTAGCTGAGGAAGGAGCAAGATACTGCTATAATTCAACAGATGAAGGAAAGGACGACATTCTCATTTGATGTAACCTCAGGCACTAAGTCGGCCACGGGTACAATACCTCATGTGGTGTATGGAAGACAAATTCTCTTTTCTCGTCTTTATCTCGACATTTCGAGTCTCTGTAAATGTCCAAAGCTGTTTGAGCATTTCTAAAGCGGAGGCAAAATGCTGATGTGGTCCGAGTTCAGCCAGAGAGGCTTTGAGAGACCATCGATAAATGTCTATTGTTGGGTTAAGCTGCAACCAGGAGCTACAGGTTAACACACCCTCATCCTCACGAAGGTAAACACAAAATTAAACCTTCGTCCTCACGAAGGTAAACACAAAATTAAACCTTCGTCCTCACGAAGGTAAACACAAAATTAAACCTTCATCCTCACGAAGGTAAACACAAAATTAAACCCTCATCCTCACGAAGGTAAACACAAAATTAAACCCTCATCCTCACGAAGGTAAACACAAAATTAAACCCTCATCCTCACGAAGGTAAACACAAAATTAAACCCTCATCCTCACGAAGGTAAACACAAAATTAAACCCTCATCCTCACGAAGGTAAACACAAAATTAAACCTTCGTCCTCACGAAGGTAAACACAAAATTAAACCCTCATCCTCACGAAGGTAAACACAAAATTAAACCCTCATCCTTACGAAGGTAAACACAAAATTAAACCTTCATCCTCACGAAGGTAAACACACACACACACACACAAAAATCCGTCTTCACAAAGGATGGTGTTATAACAACAACAACAACAACAACACACACCCACCATGAGGTACTGCATATCGACAGACACGCAGCCATCGGCATAATTCATACATTCCACCGGGCATGAAAAATATAAACAAACAACCACGCGAGCATGAAGGAATCACTTACATCATTAATTCATTTACACGAGTTCCTCTTTCACAGGGGTAAAAAAAAAAAAGAGAGAGAGCACCTCGTTTTTGATATTGAAAGCTACGGATATGAACGAAATTTTTTTTCCATCGTGTCTAATCCAATTACACTTCACAAAAGACAAAACTGACGATACGTTCGTACCTTGCAGTCAAATTTCACCTGTTGCAAGTCAATATTGCGACTGCCAATCCCATCAGTATGATCTCCGAGGCGTGTAATGCATTCCACTTTGAGAGCGGCCTTTGTGTGCTGGCGTCTGCCGTCCCACACACACACACACCCATGTCGTGTCTATCTGTCCTTTTTTTCCCCCCTGCTCCCACAAACGTGACACAGGCGCTTGGCGGCCGACCAGGGGGTGTTCTAGAGGTCTTAGCTGGACTGTTTCAGTGGGTTATCCCAGTAGCAATGAGTGGCGCAGTGAATGAGGCTGGTCGGCTTCGACAGTTGCCAATGGACCAAAGATTCTCATGTGTACTTCAGACCCTTCTATCTACCCTTCCGTCTCATTGTCTGCCTCACCCCGTGACTGAAGACCCAAACACAAATCTGCTTCTCTGGACTTTGCTCGCCGGATTGTAACCAGACACACGTCGACCTCTGGGTTTGGGCGTTTGGCGAAGGCTATGTGGTCCTATAATCCTGGAGGATAACTTCTTCTTCTTCTTCTTCTTCTTCTTCCTCTTCTTCTTCGTCAATACTCACGTCGTCCTCAGACTCATGTACCTCAATTCCATTTGGATCCTGTGCTGTCAATCCTTAATAATATTACCTTTGAGGTTCATTTCCTCGACCAGCGGGTCTTTAATCCTCAAGAGTCTCTGCTATTGCAATCAAACACGTCCTGTTGCAGGTGTTATCCAGAGCGCACCCTTCACTACCTCCTCGACGGCCAGAGTTCGAGGTCAAGTCTGACGCACTCCCAACTGGGGCTCAGCCGAGTCCAGCTGAAGTCACCAAAAAAGTATCGCACATGATGCATCTCTGAGAATCGTTCATAATATAAAAATGAGGCTAAATAGACACAAAAATGAGGCTAAATAGACACAAAAATGAGGCTAAATAGACACAAAAATGGGGCTAAATAGACACATCTCCTCCTCTCTTGGAGATGAGGGATGAGCCAGAATCTGTATCGTAATAAGAAAAGCAAAATAAAATCCCTGTTTCTTTCCCCCTCCCTTACGCACTGCAATGACCCGTTGCCGCCCAGGTCACAGCTTATCTCGACCTCTACCACGAGGACAGCAAATGACAAGGCGAGTTTGAAAAAAAAAAACATGGGAAGAACCCAGGTCATAGGTCACGTCTTATCTCGACCAGTGCAGTAAGGGCGGTAAATATCGGAGGAGAAAGAAAAAGGGAGAAACATTCGTCCTCTGGCTGTAGCTGCTCAGACAAGTATAGAAAACGCGGAGTCCCTCAACGAACAGTTTTCTTTTGCAGGATAACCTCGGCCTTGAACGCTCGCTTGTACCATAAGACTGGGAAAAGAGAGGGAGTCTGAACTCTTTGCCTCGGGCATGGAATAACCCTCAATATATATATATATATATATATATATATATATATATATATATATATATATATATATATATATATATATATCTTTTTTTATACTATTCGCAATTTCCCGCGTTAGCGAGGTAGCGTTAAGAACAGAGGACTGGGCCTTTGAGGGAATATCCTCACCTGGCCCCCTTCTCTGTTCCTTCTTTTGGTAATTAAAAAAAAAAAAAAAACGAGAGGGGGAGGATTTCCAGCCCCCCCGCTCCCTCCCCTTTTAGTCGCCTTCTACGACACGCAGGGAATACGTGGGAAGTATTCTTTCTCCCCTATCCCCAGGGATAATATATATATATATATATATATATATATATATATATATATATATATATATATATATATATATATATATATATATATATATATATATATATACTTTAGAAGAGAGAGAGAGAGAGAGAGAGAGAGAGAGAGAGAGAGAGAGAGAGAGAGAGAGAGAGAGAGAGAGAGAGACTCTTGACTCTCATTACGTCCGTCCGCCGTGGTCTCCAAGGTCTGTCTCCACAGGAGATCATTACGAGGAGGAAAGAAGATCGGGTCCAGAGGAGACACACTCTCTCGTTCCTGTGAGTGAGTTCCCGCGAATGCACCAGGGGATGAAGGCTCTTGAACCACACGGATACAAACCCGACAAATGTGGCGAGATCACACACCAAAAAGAATTCCTAAAGGAACTCCCTGGTGTTTTAAGATCAACTGAACAGCTGCGGAAGTCGGTCGTCTTCTTTCATGATTTTTTTTTGTAAAAGCCATCGTTTCTTTACCTACAACAGTCTGGCAACGCAGTTACAAACAAGCCGGGTGGTCAGCAGGAACTGAATTAATTATACTAAAAATGTATCATGTAGATCTTTGTGGTCTGTCGCTTGTCTAGCACCAGCGTGAGCTTAAATGCAAATTACTCTCCGTGTTTTGGTTTTATGTAAATATGAATCAAATACTGCAATGGTCAAATTACTCTCGACCGCTTGTGTAGTTGCATCTGTTACAGCCGACGCCTGTGCGCGAGCCTGCACACACCTGGTGCAGGCTAACCAGCTGTGCTGTTACTAAAGTTCAGGTGTACAAGCCAATCAATCAACGGGGGGGATTTAGCCAGCTGTCAAATCCTGACGCGAGGGTACTATCCGGCTCCGCCTAACCCGGCGGTCAGCTCTCTCTCTCTCTCTCTCTCTCTCTCTCTCTCTCTCTCTCTCTCTCTCTCTCTCTCTCTCTCTCTCTCTCTTCAAACGCCATCCGCGTTTGGGAAAAGAAAGGTCATCGAGCACCGCTCTCCTACTGAGGAGCTTCTGCTGCGTCGACCTCTTAGTGGGGCACCGTGTCCAGAATGACTGAGACTTAAAAAGTCTTCATGGAACTTGGACATACGAGTCTGATGTTCCAGGCTGGTACCACGAAAAGCGCCTGCGGTTCAGAGGGCGGAGTTCTGTTACCTTCCTGCTCTTCTTCCCGTGTGAGGCTTGTCTTTCTTCTCGGCCACGACACTAAGAAGAACCACTTCTCCAAGCCCCTTCTTGAAGTAACTGTCTTTCCCAAGATTCCCCCTCACTTGAGACGCCACTTCCACGAATCCCTCCAGGAAACTCCGTTCTGTAACCTCGCAACTCCTGAATCTCTTCCTTCCAGTTAGCACTCTTAAAACCCCCTCCAGCGAATCCCTTCCAAAAAGCCTTCAATTCCTGATACCCATCTCTTTCGTGAACACTCCTAAGAACCTCTTCACCTCAGTCATCAGCTCCTGAAACCCGTCCTTTCGGGTCATCACTCGCAAAAAACCTGTTGAGTCATTCCTATCAAGAACCCTCCAGCGAATCCCTTCTAAGAACCTTTAGTTCCTGAGACCCGTCGCTTCAGTGAACACCCTCAAGAACCCTATGACAAAATCTCATTAATATTTCTGGCGACAGCGAATTACATTATCCTGTGTCTCGCAGGTATGTCCTCAATGACACGAGCACGAAGAGAAATGAGCAATGGGTCTGTGAGCAAACTATCCTGGGAAGAGGATACCTACGTACACAAATGGATGGGAGGGGTAATGGGGGACTTTCTTGTGACCTGTGTACCTCTGACTGTTCCATCTCCCACGGAGAGGAGGACAAGGGGAAATGAATGTAACCAAGAGACCTTTTGGTTGGTTCATCTTGGCCACCATCTGGAGTGACACTCTTAGCTTGCTAAAGAAAGAAACTCCTGAGGCCTAACATTAGCTGTACATCTTTTCCGATGTGGTGTTTCAATAAGGACATATAAGACCTTTGGCCAACTTGGCCAACCTATATGGAATATAGTTTTACCCGCCAGACTCGAATATAAGAACTAGTATAAAAGTACTAGTGAGACAAATTCTCGTAGTTCAAGGGCCACTATTACATTATGCCACATTAAAAGACGAAAACAATGCAATGAAAAGGCCTGTTACAGATTAAAATGAACCATTCCAGACCCAGTTTAGGTTCAGTGACAGATAAAATCTTCAGAAAGCTTCGGAACAGATTCGAAAAATTGGCCCTCTGAACACATCACCACTTGTTTCATTGCAGATTACATTGCTACGCAGCTGAGGAGTCTCTCCTAGTGGGACTATAAAGCCGACATGAAATTTGCATGAGAACCACCGGGCAACTGGAACACAGTATCGGAGGTCGGCCGTCCAGGCAGCACTTGAAACCGCTCCTGAAACTAATCCGGACACAACCAGACGATCTTTGTAAGACTTCGTCCAGGAAGCACTTGAAACCGCTCCTGAAACTAATCCGGACACAACCAGGCGATCTTTGTAAGACTTCGTGCGGGAAAGAAAGTAAACGCGACTTCGCTCGACACATGTATAAGAGGAGGACCACCGTTGGGGGTGCCTCGACCACGGGAATCACTTGGCAATCAGTAGGTCATCGCGTTCCAGTTCGGAGCCACAACTGCCTCGAGGCCCTGCCCTTTTTTTCCCCCTCGAGCTCGTCCAGACCGCTACAGGTACGACCACGTCCTAACCCTTGTGTGGACAGTGATCAGTGATTGTGTAAACAGTGTCTCTCTCTTCACAGCCTCGGTCACTGTCGTCATCTGCATTTTGCCCTGTCTATCTGTAGCTCTTGGCTGGACACTAATTCAATGAATCGTTGATAACTCTTCGTTCATTATCAATGCAGTAACGATGGGGAAAATTGCAATGAATATGCAAGTCTGGACTAAATGAAGACTTCCCATTATACACCGATGCAGGGCGATAATCTCATTGTCAAAGGGGACACGTTTCAAAGCTACTGGTTCTCAAGAAGTAGACAAATTGTAAAATCAAATGAACTAGAAACACAAGGACCTGGTAAGCCCATCCTCTAAAATAACTTAAAAACAAATCAAAGTTAAAGAAACAAAGAAATTAAATAATGAATATAAAGATATAAAGAGATGGGGTAATGCAACCGTAAACACCAGGTAAACCCACCCCGACCCCAACTGACATCAAAACAAATAATCAAAATCAAACAACAAACAAATCAGATAATAAACATACAAAATGGGGTAAACAACCAGTAACACAAGAGCACAACAAACATCAACAAACAACCGCAAAATACATGCAGCAACAGAAACCATAAATCATAAGGTACATAACACCAGTCGGACGACTTTAACAATCAACAAACAAGACCAAACAAAACACAATCAAACGATCGCGGTCTTGCGCAAGAGGAGGAGGAGACGCCGATAAACACAGGGCGATGACGTCGACCAGTCAAACCAGCAACACCCGTGTGGCTGGACTATGTGTAATCACGTCCAACAGGCTTGCGGGTGAACAGCTGTATGTACGTCGAACATCAGTGTCGAAAAGAGCCGCTGCATTTGTGTATATGACTGACAGTTCCTCCCACTCCTTCCAACATCCCTCCCACGTAGGCAGTGGTATTAAGAGGTATATATATGCCAGTGGAAGTACTCGGACAAAGCGGTCTCTCTTGGTCTTCCTCCCACACAAGTGCCAACCGCGAAAGCGCCAACCAACCAAGTTCTTTCAAGCACATCTGTTCTGACTAGGTGGTGCCCTTGGATCTCTGGCGTAAGAGCACTTTATCTTTGAGAGGAAGTATGCCGAGGTTGTATGTGGTGGACGCAGGGCGTGGTGCGTACAGTGGAAATAACAACACTAAGATAGACAGACAGATAGATAGATGAGAGAGAGAGAGAGAGAGAGAGAGAGAGAGAGAGAGAGAGAGAGAGAGAGAGAGAGAGAGAGAGAGAGAGAGAGAGAGAGAGCTATCTTTACCTCCAGGTGATGGGGACTGTCGGATCCCAGCAGGCTGCCCGTCTCGTCTTTGGAAGATATGGGTGGCGCCTCCGGTGCGAGCTTGGTTTCCACGCCCCCATTGTTGACCTCCACCACACTGTACCTGGAGCCAGGGGCAAACAACAGGGACACTATTAGTGGTTGTGGACTTCCATTGAAAACAAAGTGGACATTGTTAGTGTTGTTGAACTCATCTCTTGTGTGCCCAGACCAAGAGAAAAACAATAGACGTTGGTGATATTGTTTATAATTTATCATAATAAATACTGAATCAGGTGGATGGAAGAAATCACATTAGTGATAATGATAATCACAATAATAACAATAAAAGTTATAATGACAGTATTAATAATCTTTGCATAAACAGTGGTATCTCGAGAGTGCGTGCGGGTGTGTGTGTGTGTGTTGTGTGTGTGTTGTGTGTGTGTGTGACCACGAGGAAAACAGCTGTGATGAGAGGGATGAAATGCCGCCCCACCCAAAGCTACGTGAACGGTCGTGCATCCCATGATCCATAAACATCAACCTAAAGGAAAGTCTCCATAGGAATGGTACCGTTCGACTAGGGATGACCGGAGTTCGTACTGGGCCTCGGGTTGTGTTCGGTGTTTACAAACGAGCGTGAGAGATTGCCCCCTTTTGTCTCCGGGCAGTATGGGAGCACAGCTTGTTTACCATGCGATATAATTAATTCTTAATATAACGTTGGTGAGAACAATGCCGCAGTGAATAACAGCTCTATTTTTTTTTTTCTTTTTTCATCACTGGGACATTGTCAGCCATGCGTTCAGACAATGGATAACTATTCAATTTTTGCTTTTATATTTTCGACGCAGCGGGTCAACGCTGGATTATATATATATATATATATATATATATATATATATATATATATATATATATATATATATATATTTTTTTTTTTTTTTTTTTTCTTTTAAACTATTCGCCATTTCCCGCGTTTGCGAGGTAGCGTTTGGAACAGAGGACTGGGCCTTTTTTGGAATATCCTCACCTGGCCCCCTCTGTTCCTTCTTTTGGAAAATTAAAAAAAAAAAAAAAAAAAAAAACGAGAGGGGAGGATTTCCAGCCCCCCCCCCGGTCCCTCCCCTTTTAGTCGCCTTCTACGACACGCAGGGAATACGTGGGAAGTAATTTTAATTCCCTATCCCCAGGGATAATATATATATATATAATATATATATATATATATATATATATATATATATATATATATATATATATATATATTTTTTTTTTTTTTTTTTTTTTTCTAGTTTGTACAAGTAGATATGATGTGGAATTCATGATTTTCCTCATATTTCAACAGACGAAAGGTACTGTTCATCCTATACTCACGGGACTTGGCATCCATGTGAAGCCATGGATGCGACAGATTATCTAACTGTTCGGTGTTGCATATGGCACCACCATTTGCCCCCTGAGGGAACACGTAATCAAGTCTCTTCCGCTTCGACATGTTGAAAGGTACTGTGTTACTACATTTTCATGGGAGGTTCACATCCGTGTACTGTGGCTGGCTGAACATCTTTTTTTTCTTGAGTCCACGAAATGGCACCGTTATTTTCCGTGAGAGAATACGTTATCAGTCTTTTAGTTTTTTTCCTTAAATCTCTATTCCTACCGTTTTCTGTTAGAAAAGGCTTTTCTTGTTGACGGCGGTGAAACCCACCAATCGTCCTCTTCAGTTCCCCGATCCAATCGTCCTCTTCAGTTCCCCGATCCAATCGTCCTCTTCAGTTCCCCGATCCAATCGTCCTCTTCATTTCCCCGATTCAATCGTCCTCTTCAGTTCTCCGATCCAATCGTCCTCTTCAGTTCCCCGATCCAATCGTCCTCTTCAGTTCCGATCCAATCGTCCTCTTCAGTTCTCCGATCCAATCGCCTTCTTCAGTTCCCCGATCCAATCGCCCTATTCTTCATTCATTCCTCTCCCTTCTTCTCCTCCTCCTCCTCCTCGCTCTCACCTCTCACCCCTTGCTCTCCCTTGCTCCCATCCTCTACGCGTGCACACATCTCCCTCCTCGCTCCCTTCTTCTCCCCACCCACAATGTAACTAACCCCATTCCGCCCGAGCCCGAAACTGGCTGTATCTAGTAACAAGAATACGGTTTAAGTTACCCAATTAGAAGAGTTCGATTACCCAATTAGAAGAGTTCGACCCTACCCTGTTCTCGGGGAAGATAATGTGTGCTGTATCTTCTTGAATATATATATATTTTTTTTTCTATCCGTAGCATTGGCGAGTACAGCTTCTCATATAGCTTTTCCTCCTTGAGACCATCTGTTAAAGGTGGGGTGTGGTGGTGGGGGAGGAAAAAAAGGGGGGAAAAAGAGAGTTATTGTCCCGCCTTGTCTCGCCCAGTCTAACATCAATCATCACAGAATTGTTTCCGAAGGTGGATGACAGACCTTGGGGCGGGGAGAGAGAGAGAGAGAGAGAGAGAGAGAGAGAGAGAGAGAGAGAGAGAGAGAGAGAGAGAGAGAGAGAGAGAGAGAGATGGCAAAAGAAATGAACAGAGAATGGGGCCAGGTGAGGATTTTCCCTCTATGACTCAGTCCTCTGTTCTTGACGCTACCTCGCTAACGCGGGAAAAGACGAATATATATATATATATATATATATATATATATATATATATATATATATATATATATATATATCCTAACTGAGACGAAAGCTTTATGTAACTTTTCATATGTATTGTACGGGGAGTGAGTTTTACACTCGTGAGGCCCCATCTCTTCATATATGTGTGTGTGCATGCGTGTGTGTGTGCATGTGTGTGTGTGTGTGCGTGTGTGTGTGTGTGTGTGTTAAACACCCACACAGCTAACATTTCTCCGGCGTGGGCGATCAATAAACCAATCAAAAAGTAATTAGAAACTAGTATCCCTACAGCATAAAAGTGCCCACTTTCTAATCACGTTCCTGGGTCTTCCCTCCACACACACACACACACACACACAGAAGAGTAAAAAAAAAAAAAAAAAAAAAAAAAAAAAAAAAAAAAAATTACAAATTAACTTCCTATCTTTATGTATTAGGGACCAATAACCACCCCCCCCACACACACACTCACACTCACACCCACACCCACACACATATACACACAGTCTGCATCTTATTTCCCCAAGGAGAGGGTAGTTTTTGAGAGAGAGAGAGAGAGAGAGAGAGAGAGAGAGAGAGAGAGAGAGAGAGAGAGAGAGAGAGAGAGAGAGAGAGAGATAGATAGAGAGAGAGAGAGAGAGAGAGAGAGAGAGAGAGAGAGAGAGAGAGAGAGAGAGAGAGAGAGAGAGAGAGAGAGAGGAGGTCGACCTTGCAACAACAGGTGTGGGAGGGCAGACCACTGCCAACTGCCAGGTTGACACTGGGGGGCACCTCATGAGAGCGAGGTGGTGATGTATGGCGTGGGACACGCGTCGTGCTGGCACTCTGACTGCTCTGTTCCCCTCGGACCACCTCATTAACCCATGACTCTGACAAATTAACCGGCAGTGTAAGATTAGCCAGCCTGAATACAACGGTGCGAACCTGGAGAGTGCATGGTGTCAACCTTGAACTGGCAGTATTTCGCTGTAAGGGATATAATCATATATATATATATATATATATATATATATATATATATATATATATATATATATATATATATATATATATATATATCTGTTTCTCATTTTAGAAAGTTAAAAAAAAAATACAAGGAGGGGAGGATTTCTGGCCCCCGCTCCCGTCCCCTCTAGTCGCTTTCTACGACACGCGAGGAATGCGTGGGAAGTATTCTTTCACCCCTATCCCCAGGGATAATACATATATATATATATATATATATATATATATATATATATATATATATATATAGAGAGAGAGAGAGAGAGAGAGAGAGAGAGAGAGAGAGAGCTAATCTTGACTCAAATTTCTAATAAAATTCTGGATGATAAATCTCTTCCTTGTTGAATCTGACATCACAGCACGCAGCTTGTCTCATTATATTCATAAAGACAGACAAACACACACAGACACAGAGACGCACACACACACACACACACACAATGTGGGGTAACTAGTGTCGTGCCACAGGGTTCGGTCCTGGGACCACTGATCTTCTTCATCTTTCTAGACGACTTGCCAGAGGGACTGGACTCACGCAGGGGTGTGTTTATGGATGATGCCAAAGGGCGTGAGGGAAGTAGACTGCATCCGCTTACGCGGGAACCTTACACAATCTCCAATAGTTGGCTTGAAACATGCACGATGAAGTTCCGCCCACGTAAATGTCAAGCAAGGCGAAAAGGAGAAAAGGAGACAGTGGAAAAAAAAGGGGGGCCATGACGCAAGTGTCTGTCTAGCAGAAAATAAGCCTCAGGAATCCACATTGTGCCCGACCCGTCGACGCTGTGAGGGAGACAAGACGAACCTTCTGCTGGCAAATATTACAATCTCATTTAAGTATAGCCACGAACCCGAAGGTCATTTCTTGACCCTTGACGCTGGCGGGCTTTGCAGAAGCTGAACGTCGCTTCTCCTAAGCCCACCAGTCTCCCATTCCGTACTGTATAAGTAGGCAGTATCGAGAATTGGTGTCGAGATGACCAACAGTATGAAGTGTGGAGCAACTAATCACAAGTGATAGAATGGAAAGAGGTTGAAGACATGGAAATCAAGTTAAACTATGATGAAACTGGGTGTTAGATGAAGGAGACTAAAAAGAGTAGTAAATTTTAAATAGGATGTGAAGCAGGGGATTAAAAGCAGTGTAAATTGTAAATAGGAGAGGAACGCATAAGGCAGGCGGCCATTTCTTTTCAGAACGCATCATCAGATATCGACGGATATCTAAATCAATTTGGATTTTGAGGGATTTATATGAAGAACTCTCACTAATAAGAAGGTCATGCTGTGACGATAAGACTGAAGACAACCACCAATAAGAGCGGCGGGTTAAAATGAATACACACACAACGGAGTGCAAAGGACGTGTCACACTGGGTATAGAGGGATGTTGGGGGACGCAAAAGTAATAGGGTTTAGGATGTACCAGGAGTATCTAGCGAGGTCACTCTGCATCTCCTCCAGAAAAACCACAGCGAGTCGAGCTGTATAGATAGACAGGAAGTACGCAACTCCGAGGATATTTGGAAAGACAGGTGTTTGCGGCGGGGAAACAGCAGTTACACATGTTCAATTAGGTGGTTCTGTCTGTTTTGCCAAAAGCACCCACGCTAGACCCTTCAGAACGTACAAAACGGCATAAACTAGAAGAGAAAAAAGTGCGTAAAGTTTGGCCGATGTCAAATCCTCCAAAAATGCGTATATGCTGAATCAGAATAACGATTTGATGAAAAATAAAGCCAAATTAAGTTGGTAGAAAAGTCAATTGAAAGAGCCATTCTTCGTGACAGAATGTACTGTCGCGCCCAAGGGTCGTACCATCGTGCTTATGGTGTTAAGGAGGCGTACGTACTCATAGCTGAGAAATGAGGTCCAACATCTAAATAATCTTTCCAGAGACCTTACCTGGACACGGGTTTGAGCTGAGTGTATGACCCCAATACAGCTGTCGAGGCTCGCGCGTCTGCTTCGGCTTCCTCAACGAGACGGAGGTGAGCCTGTGCCTTCCGCTCTTCGTCCACGATCCTCTTCGCCGCGCAGAAGATCTTGTAGTAGACGATGACCATCACCGTGAGGGGAATGTAGAAGGAACCGAAGGTGGCGTAGATCTGGTACCAGAAGTTCTGCGAGACCTCGCACATGGAGCCGTCACCATGCTCGTTCCCGAGTATGAGGATGGGCGGTACGCTGATGAAAGCCGCCCCTAGCCATACGAAGACTATGTAAGGCCACCATCCTGCGCGGAGTGCGCTTTACGCCGTATTCCAAGGGCTTGGTGATGGCCAAGTACCTGTCCACGCTGATCATACATAAGTTCAGGATGCTGGCGGTACAGGACAACACATCGAACGATACCCACACGTCGCAGGCGAGCCTCCCGAACTGCCACTCGCCCAAGAGTTCGTGCAGCAGCGCCATGGGCATGACCAACAGCGCCACGCACAGGTCCGACACCGCCAGGCTCACCAGAAGGTAGTTATAAGGTCTCCTGAGCTTCCTGACGAGGCAGACGGCGACGCAGACGAGAAGGTTGCCGACCACGGTGCCGATGATGATCATAAGCAACACCAGGACCAGGAGAACGGTGGTGAAGAGCCCTTGTATCACGCCCTCATCGGTCTCCTCGCTCCCGCCGCCCACCGTTGTCACGTTAACTGGATCCACTACCACCAGAGTCGAATCAGTGCCTACCATTGGTTCGTGGGTGCCCGCAGCGAGGGTGAGGGCGTCCTCGGAGGGCTGCAGGACCAGGCTGGCGGCTTGGGAGATGTTGAGGAGGTGGTCTGCGGCGGGTGTGGTGGGGCTGGTTAGGGCCGCGGAGGCCAACATTGCCGCCAATAATCTCAGCCCGGCTGACAGAGGGCTCTGTGTCCCATGTCTGGACCGACTCACCGCGCCCCGTCACCATCAACACCACCACCGCTACGCCACCACCCGAGGACCTGGCTGGACACCCGCAGAGGGCGTGGGTGGCGACACCCCACCACGGGCGCGCGCTTGAAGTGCGCGCGTGTGAGGCGACACCCTATACACGGCCAAGGACACGTAGGAAAAGGTAATGTCTACTCCTCAGGCGTCGGATGGTCTGGACCTCATCTTTCCAGCGGGTCGACCTACACTTCTCCAGGCTGACTTGGTGTCATTCCAGGGCCAGCATCGTTGTCGTCACCACCTCGGTAAATGCTTAGAGCTATAAGCACGATCTACCTGCCTTTGCCACGGCATTTCCAGGTCTTCTTCGTGAGTTACCAAGGTGAGGGAGGCTAAACTCTGGAATATATCTACGAAGGAGGGACCGGGGTCTCATCTCTCGCTAGACCCTGGAAAGAAAGGGAGAAAAAAAATAGGAGTCAGTTCAAAATGGCAGTACAATTCGTCCACACATATGTCATTATCTGTCACAGTTTATGTTGAGTGACAGACCTAAAAAAAACTTGATTATCAGTAAAAATTCCACAAATTTCAATCTCATTTTAGAAATACAGTTTTACTTCTCTCTCTCTCTCTCTCTCTCTCTCTCTCTCTCTCTCTCTCTCTCTCTCTCTCTCTCTCTCTCTATGTGTGTATATATATATATATATATATATATATATATATATATATATATATATATATATATATATATATATATATATATTCCTATGAGTCCAGGGTGAGATGAAACACGATAAGTTCCCAAGCGCACTTTCGTGTAATAATCACATCATCACGGGAGATACAAGAAAGGAATATAACAGTCAGTTGATATATATATATATATATATATATATATATATATATATATATATATATATATATATATATATATATATATATATACATAAACCGGCAGTATCATAAGAATATCAAGTACTGAATATCATATTCCCATCCTCTGTACATGGAAAAGCGTATGAAATTTCAGATCCCTGGAGTCAGCAAAAGACCAAATGCTGTATCAATGTGATCTTGAATATTTCAAGCGCATTGCAGCGGGAGAAGGAAAAAAATCTGTTTAATTAGATATCATGGAAAAAAAAAAAAAGTGAATTTTGTGGATCGGAGTTTCTGTGGTGGAGAAGGGCTTTTAGGAATACGTGTGGAGTGTTGGAGATGCTGGTGAATGGGGGTTTTGAGGGGATGGTGATTGGGTTGTTGGGAATGGCGGGTAGACTCTTGTTGATGGTAATTGGGTTGTAGGGTGATTGGGTTGTTAGGGAATGGTGTGTTGGCTGTTGGGAATGGTGACTGTATTGTAGGGTTGACTGGGTTGTTGAGCACGGCGTGTAGGCTGTTGGGGATGGTGATTGGGTTGTTGGAGTGATGGTGAGTGGAACTGGAAAGGGCGAAGGTGAGTGGGCTAATGGGATGATGGTGGTGAGTGGTCCATTAGGATGATGGTGAGTGGGCTGATTGGTGAGTGGGGGGGAAAATGCCTTAAAGGGAATACGGTATAAGGAATATTGAAGATAAGGTTAGGAATATTGAAAATAAGGAGAGAAGGAATATTGAGAAGGAAGAGATGAGAGCGCAGTTCAAGACAGGGAACCAGATATGGAGATAAGGAGGTGTTAGAATGGGCGACTTTGGGGAACGTTTTGCCCTACATCTGGTGGGTTCAGGAGGGTATTAATCTAATGGTGTCCCCTGGAGGAGGGAGGAGGAGGAGGAGGAGGAGGGAATTAATCTAATGGTGTCCCCTGAAGGAGGGAAGAGGAGGAGAAGGGAATTAATCTAATGGTGTCCCCTGAAGGAGGGAAGAGGAGGAGGAGGGAATTAATCTAATGGTGTCCCCTGAAGGAGGGAAGAGGAAGAGGAGGGAATTCATCTAATGGTGTCCCCTGAAGGAGGGAAGAGGAAGAGGAGGGAATTCATCTAATGGTGTCCCCTGCAAGAGGGAAGAGGAGGAGGGAATTAATCTAATGGTGTCCCCTGAAGGAGGGAAGAGGAAGAGGAGGGAATTCATCTAATGGTGTCCCCTGGAGGAGGGAAGAGGAGGAGGGTAGTATCAATTTCTGCATCAGCCAGCAATAGCTCATCACCAGTTTTGATATTGGTTTTGGAGGCTCCATTTCCCGACCCAACAGTGCCAAATGCCACTCACAGCGCCTCGTATAATTAGTCCCAGGTCCTACTCGACGCGGAAGCCAATTTGAGAATTAGAGCCGGAGCTTCAAATTCCCCGTCTAATTCTAGTTTCAAAGGACACTGGACGCCGGACGGATCAGCGAAATGAGAGGGATTCATTATAGATTTTCTCCTTTTTTCCGTTAATTAAAAACACAGTCTAGACAATATATATATATATATATATATATATATATATATATATATATATATATATATATATATATATATATATATATATGCAAGAGAGTTCCGTATGTAACAAAAGCAATCAAACCACAAAAGCAAAAAGAGAATCACAGATATAAGAGCTTGTATGATTGTAGACCCTGGTGTTTGTGGATGACAAAATGCGAATCACATCAGAGATAAGCAATAAGCTCCAATACCATGCTGAAGAGCCTTTGTTATGATTTATAGAAGAGGGGGAAACAACACACGTTTGTTATACTGTTCCATGAATATTTCTTTGATATCCTAACCCTAAGGGAAACCTGATGTCCAAGCGGCATTCAAATAGAACAAAATGGTAAAACAACAACCCCATCCCAAATAACCCTTTGGATACGACCCGTAGTGTGTACATAATCCCCTGTAACGGTTGTAATAGGTTTCATGTTGGTCAGACGGGAAAGACTCCCCCCCCAAAAAAACCCCGTATCAACCGGCATCAAGTTAGTGTCAGAATCTGCCAGTGTAATTAGGGCTTTATTCCAGCATAATTAGGGCTTTATTCCAGCATAATTAGGGCTTTATTCCAGCATAAAGCCACTAGTGATCATCCTACAGACTGAGGAAAGATATGTTACAGAGTCTCGTCCAACCTCATGTACCGCTGTTAAGTACATTAGTGCGAGGTGTTGGGCACTTCAGAGGTGATGTCAAGATTCACCTGACCTGATTCCTCAGACGTTTCATCCCCCTTATGACCATCGGACGCTAAAGCAGGATGGGGAGACTTCCAAGTGTCGTAAGTTCACGTTGTGTGTACACCCCCGTGTTATAGACAGCCTGACGGGCTGAATTTCTTGTTAGTGCGTGTCTCTCAAGATAGCCTAAAGATCCCGTACATTTTCCTCTCTGCTTCCGTGGATTCTGGTAACACACACACACACACACACACACACACACATATGAACTCCGTTAAACCATTAATCAACGACTCTAACAACATGAGCAGTTCCCACACAGCCTCCTCCACCAGGACATGCACGGGTGGGAACCCCCATCTACCTCACCGATTAGATTTCATGCCCACCATTCCAGTGACGTGTTCCTCTGACTCAGCTCAGCTCAGCTCTGGGAGAGTTGATGCAGGTCATCTCTGCTCAATCGACTGACTCGTGACTCTCCATACTTACAAGGAGAGTGAGTAGAGTAATTGTTGACCTCTGGAAAGACTCTCCATATTATCTAATTTCTTCGCTCTGGATAAGAACTGTACATGGGAAAGCCAGATAACACAAGACCTGATGGTGTATGACCAGGTTATCTGCTGGAGGACAGTAATAGTATACCCTCATGGCAGTACATGGGAATGAGGCCAGATAACACAAGACCTGATGGTCTATGACCAGGTTATCTGCTGGAGGACAGTAATAGTATACCCTCATGGCAGTACATGGGAAAGCCAGATAACACAAGACCTGATGGTCTATGACCAGGTTATCTGCTGGAGGACAGACAATTACTTTAAAGTGAAAATCTATATAGGAGATAGGACAGTAAAAGCAAAAAGTTCAGATGAGAGATTCAACACAGAGACTAATACACCGAGGTCATAGGAGGAGCCGCGTTCTTCCTTCGGGTGAGAACAACGGAAGAGAACAACGGAGGCTCACGGGATGTCGCGCGACGGTCTCTCGCGATGTTATGGAATGGAAGCAGGAGGTGGCATGGCGGCAGTCTGGTGAGGGGAATGGGACCCAATCGAAAGGTTAGGATGGAGATTAAGCATCTGGTACTATATATATCACACGACTTATACGATTACGAAGCTGTTTCTACAGACCAGATTTGAGGTGAGGCTTGGCCGTCTGTACGGTTCTATACGGGAGCCGTCTGGCCCTAGGACTCCCGTCCGTCGCATCTGGCTATAGGACGTTATCTATCTATCTATCTATCTACCTATCTATCTACCTATCTATCTACCTATAATCTTAGCCTGATCTAGATATCCATTTCATCAACTAAACCCCGTGGGTGAGGATGAACAGCTGGGATGCCTGTGGATTGGCTTGCCGCCACCAAGATTCGAACCTATGCAGACCCCTTATCCCAGGCGGCCCTTCGGCAAAGAGATGACACACTCCCCCTCACCGTCTCACTTCTTCGTGCGCTCTGCTCGGGCGTCCAATACTCCCCCATCACTTCATTACCATCCCCTTCCCTTCGGACTTGCCAGAAGCCATATGTGTGTACACACACACACACAGGATAGCCCCCCACACATAAGTGGAGCAATAACCATATTCGAGCGTCGCAAGTATCTCTCATAGATGGCGTGTCACTGTGAGAGAGAGAGAGAGAGAGAGAGAGAGAGAGACCCTGATGAAATGATTACGGTTACAATGGACAGTAATGGACGAGTTCATTTATGGTGTAATGTTCCCTATTTCGATCTAATGTTTTCCCATTTCGATCTAATGGTTCCCCATTTCGATCTAATGGTTCCCCATTTCGATCTAATGTTTCCCCATTTCGATCTAGAGTTTCGTATTTCGATCTAACGTTCCCTATTTCGATCTGATGTTCGCCATTTCGATCTAGTGCTCACCATTTCGATCTAATGGTTCCCCATTTCGATCTAACGTTCCCTATTTCGATCTGATGTTCGCCATTTCGATCTAGTGCTCCCCATTTCGATCTAATGGTTTCCCATTTCGATCTAATGGTTCCCCATTTCGATCTAATGGTTCCCCATTTCGATCTAATGGTTCCCCATTTCGATCTAATGGTTCCCCATTTCGATCTAATGTTCCCCATTTCGATCTAATGGTTCCCCATTTCGATCTAATGGTTCCCCATTTCGATCTAATGGTTCCCCATTTCGATCTAATGGTTCCCCATTTCGATCTAATGGTTCCCCATTTCGATCTAATGGTTCCCCATTTCGATCTAATGGTTCCCCATTTCGATCTAATGGTTCCCCATTTCGATCTAATGGTTCCCTATTTCGATCTGATGTTCGCCATTTCGATCTAGTGCTCACCATTTCGATCTAATGGTTCCCCATTTCGATCTAACGTTCCCTATTTCGATCTGATGTTCGCCATTTCGATCTAGTGCTCACCATTTCGATCTAATGGTTCCCCATTTCGATCTAATGGTTCCCCATTTCGATCTAATGGTTCCCCATTTCGATCTAATGTTCCCCATTTCGATTTTATGTCCCCTATTTCGACATAATGCTCCCAATTTCGATCCAGATACTCAAAGAGGTTCACATATGATTAATGACTGTGCTTGGAAAAGTGAATCCCATTTTCTTTCTTCTTACCGATAGATCCTTGGGTTCGAAGCCGGGGACATTTTCTTTTCCTTACCATATGAAAGTTTCAACGTCCCAGCCTCTCACTGACTCTCATGTGGGCATTATGGTCTCTCCTGACTCTCACTGGGGCATTATGGACTCTCTTGACTCTCACTGGAGGCATTATGGACTCTCCTGACTCTCACTGGAGGCATTATGGACTCTCTTGACTCTCACTGGAGGCATTATGGACTCTCCTGACTCTCACTGGAGGCATCATAAACTCTCCTGACTATCACTGGAGGCATTATAAACTCTCCTGACTCTCACTGGAGGCATTATAAACTCTCCTGACTCTCACTGGAGGCATTATAAACTCTCCTGACTCTCACTGGAGGCATTATAAACTCTCCTGACTCTCACTGGAGGCATTATAAACTCTCCTGACTATCACTGGAGGCATTATAAACTCTCCTGACTCTCACTGGAGGCATTATAAACTCTCCTGACTCTCACTGGAGGCATTATAAACTCTCCTGACTCTCACTGGAGGCATTATAAACTCTCCTGACTCTCACTGGAGGCATTATAAACTCTCCTGACTCTCACTGGAGGCATTATAAACTCTCCTGACTCTCACTGGAGGCATTATGGACTCTCCTGACTTTCACTGGAGGCATTATGGACTATCCTGACTCACTTGGGGGCATTATGGACTCTCTTGACTCTCACTGGAGGTATTATGGACTCTCTTGACTCTCACTGGAGGTATTATGGACTCTCCTGACTCTCACTGGAGGCATTATGGACTCTCCTAACTCTCCCTGGAGGCATTATGGACTTTCCTGACTCACTTGGGGCACTATGGACTCTCCTGACTCACTTGAGGGCACTATGGACTCTCCTGACTCTCACTGTAGACACCATGGACTCTCCTGACTCTCACTGGAGACACTATGGACTCTCCTGACTCTCACTGTAGACACCATGGACTCTCCTGACTCTCACTGGAGACACTATGGACTTTCCTGACTCTCACTGGAGACACTATGGACTCTCCTGACTCTCACTGGAGACACTATGGACTCTCCTGACTCTGACTGCAGACACCATGGACTCTCCTGACTCTCACTGGAGACACTGTGGACTCTCCTGACTCTCACTGGAAGCACGATGGATTTTTAATCCTACCTATGTATATCGCTCATGTGTACGCATATTGTTTATGCATGTCTCTGCACGCTGAACACGTTTACCATGTATGAGTCATATGTATACCTGTGCATTCATCCTGGGAAATACACAACCAGTCTTTTCATTTCTGACTTTTAATCACTGTAGATTAATTAAGGCTTTTTGCACAAGCGTTGTTTACGCGGCGTGCGTCCGTACACACAGGGACGACCCGGGCATTTCCACGGATCTCTCGTCGTATTTACTCTATGAACATCACATACTTCATGTCACTTCCCTGTACTGCATATGTATATACTCTCATAGTCATGTATACATATCGCGGGGGGGGGAGGGATATATGTGTATATCAGCATCTGCACACACACACACACACACACACACATACACACTAGCCTATGCTAGGTTACCCATTTTATCCACCATTCCCGTGTGGAGGAGGGATGAACAGCTCTGAGTGGACTGTGGACCGGATGCCGCGGCCAGAACTCGAACCTAAGCGGGTCTGATCCCAGACGCTCGGGAACGCTAACCGCTACACCACGGTAGTGTGTGAGTGTGTGTGTGTGTGTGTGTGTGTGTGTGTGTGTGTGTGTGTGTGTGTGTGTGTGTGTGTAGTTAGCACGCCAAGTGATGGTTAATATCGTCGAGAATCTCGCACAAATACACGAGCATAGCTCCCATACATGAACCTCTCCGTGTGCTGAATGCTCTTAACACAGGAGGACCCGGAGTGGTATTTACAACACTGCTAACTACGTCAAGTACAACGGCCATCGTGGGTAACTGCCCCTCGTCCAGAGGTGCCATGATAACTACCTTCCCAGGGAACGCCGAAGAGTCCAGGCCAATAGGGAGGTTGTCCTGGAGACGTAAATGGCTTAGGCCATTTGAACCTAACCATGCAGGAGGAGCTACACAGAGGAGTGTCTACATGGACCCGACTTCACTGTCCTTCCCAGGGAATGTGTGTGCGTCTCAACATGTATCTCCATGAACCAAACCAGGGCTGACCACGAGTCCACCACCACTATAGCACGAACACCACCACTACCACCACACGAATACCACCACCACACAAACACCACCACTACCACATGAACATCACCACCACCTTCACACGAACACCACCACCACACGAACACCAACACCATTAACACACGAACACCACCACCACCGCACGAACACCACCACCACTACCACACAAACACCACCGCACGAACACCACCGCCACCACACGAACAACGATCCCCAAACGTCTTTCTTTTGAGCAATCGGTCGCATCTCGTACTCTCAACGTCTGGACCATTTACCAACACCAAACTGTCCTCGTTTCCCCCCTCCTTCCTCCTTCATTACCACCGAGTGGAGCGGTTTGCTGCTGGTGAGGAATACTCGTCAGAACTAATGCTACCAGGGGCCTCACACACACACACACACACACACACACACACACACACACACACGTCAGGCTCCAGCGTCCTCCGCGCTCCTTATGGACACACGCGTAGGCTAAGAGCACGGTGTGAGGTGCGGTGAGGGGAGGTGGAACTGCTGCAGGAGCGGTGGGTGTGAGGTGGGAGGATACAGAACCCTTCCCCTCTGGGTCTCTAGCGAGCGGAGATGACCCCGAGGTCAGCAGCCACACCGGGGATGAAGGTGGTGGTCGTCGATTCCGAAGCCCATTGCTGTGAGTTCGGTGGCATGGGTGGTGTGGGAGACGTGCAGCTTTGAGCTAAAAGAACGGGTGTCTTTGGAGTTGAAAGACAGGTTGTGTGTGTTCTGAGACGGGGGAGTGGGGTATATATTCTACCTTGAGATTAACGCGAGACCTGCAATTGACGCCGTGCAGAACGGGGGACTTAAGCAAAGATAGACTCCAGTCACAACCAGTTGTTCACGTAAGAGGCCAGGCCTTCAATGGAACATGACTTATTGCTGAACGAACGAAGGAAGAACAAGAGGATAGGATGATGAAACGGAAAAACAACAAGATGATGAAATCTAAGAGAGATATTTAGGAGGACGTGGAAGAAAGAAAAATATGCCATTTAAGAAGAAAAGAGTCAACATTACTAGGTATTAGAAGGGAAGGACATGAGAAGAGAAAGACATGAGAAGGGAAAGAAATGAAAAGAGAAAGAAACGAAAAGGGAAAGACATGAGAAGGGAAAGACACAAGAGAAAGAAATGAAAAGGGAAAGACATGAGAAGGGAAAGACACAAGAGAAAGAAATGAAAAGGGAAAGACATGAGAAGGGAAAGACGTGAGAAGGGAAGGACATGAGAAGGGAAAGACATGAGAAGAGAAAGAGTTCCAAAGTTTCGCGGTGAAGGAAAAGAGACAAGTTTCATATTTACTACGACGGCGGCTAAACTCACTGGGAGGAAGCGATAGAGAGGATACAGGGTGCATTATAGGTCCAGGGACTGTGGGGGTCCCCAGTGATGGAGATCCATTACAGTGAGGAAGGTGTTAACATGGTTTGGGCAACACAAGGGATAATTCGGCAGTTTACATGGTAATTGAAGATAACAACAGCTGCACAACAGTGACTGGATGACGTATCAAAGAACAAACGAGACAAAATAACACATCTACAATACTTCTCAAGTACCCGAGGTAGAACAATGTTATGGATGAAATGTGTGGCCCACACATCTGGCCATGGTGGGTCAGAAGCATCTCTGAAACTACTGATTTCACGACAGCCCAGTACGTACTGGTGCAAGGTTGTGTGGCGAGAGCTTTGTTGGCATAAGATTACAGTGTTGGTCTGTTCAATATCAACAGGGGGAGAAATAGACACCACAACGGTCCGTCCTCCCGTGTATAACAGCTATTTTTTCTCCTATCAAGACCATGCCATCAGCAGAGTCCCCTGGCGTTAAGACACGTCGGTCTATCAAGAACATGAACCTGGAGGGCGAATTCAGCAAGTGGAATTACCCTTGTGATGTACACCTTCGAGAGGTGGAAAGTCTACCCCCAGGGAATTTTGACATCTCTGCCCTCTCCCAGCGCGCAGGGTGGGTGGAGGTTGGGGAGGCCCGACAGTTCTGATTTTAAAATAATTCCCCCGATGTACCGCCCCCATGGAGATGGGAAGGAGGCCAGTGATGACATATAGAAAAATCTATATCTTAGAAAAACGAAGATCCATGGGGGTATGACGTGTTTGTGGTGGCACCTTCGAACGGATGCACGCACCAGCTGGTTTTCTCCGACCTTCTCCGAAAATCCCTTTCAGTATTCTCATATCTTCTTTCAAGTTATCAATCGGGAAAAGGAAGTGCCAAGATCACAGGCATTACATCTGTCACAAAGCTGAGGCGTTAGTCTTAAATGTTAATACATACAAGAGGGTTCGGTGTACACAAAGCTGTCGTAGAGAGCTGCTACGCCATTGGTCCATCTCAACTACCCCCACGTCTTAACGTCAAACCAATTCGGGGAAAGTTTGGAGTGACTACATAATCCCAGCTAATTGTTGCACCAGTCGAGCTTAGCCTGAGCCAACAAACCACCAGGACCGTAATGGCAGACTAAACAATGGTGGCAGTGAAATCCTCAGGAACTGTGCATAACAGTGACATACATACCGACCGAGCACATCATACCTCGCCACTATAACACGGCTGGAGCTTCGTGGAAGGCAGGATACACACACACACACTGCTTGGCAAACCAAGACGCTGGGCGACCATACCCTTATGTTTTACGACGTGTTTGCTAGCGCAGGAACAGGCAGATCACCAGTAGGGAAAGCTCTATATTAGCTGCTGCTGGCTCAATGGATGGCTCGGCTGACTATTGGCTACACACGGTCTTATTCCCTTCATCATCACACGGACTGTTGTTATTGTTCACTGAGGACCGGAGTCACCAGTTGCTGTCCTCACGCATCACACGCACGCAGAGGTGAGTGAGCAGCTGCCTTATGCAGGTAGCTCCTGCAACGAAGGAAGAGAGGGAGAGGGAGAGGATCTCAAAGTGATTATGGGTGATACCCTCCACGTTATGGTCGTCTCAAGCCTTACCATATGCTTCTGTCGGTTCATGAGACTCTCATGATTCCAGTGACGCCGACGACTGAATAGGAACGCCTCCCGCTTGGCCTTCTCCGACACCACCATCAATTATAATTACATCCATTTACTCAAGGTTATGGTGAGGAGGGGAAAAAGAACAGGGACTCCTGGTGGGTGGGTTGTATCGGCGTCTCTCCTGGTGGGTGGGTAATATCGGTGTCTCTCCTGGTGGGTGGGTAATATCGGTGTCTCTCCTGGTGGGTGGGTTATATCGGCGTCTCTCCTGGTGGGTGGGTTATATCGGTGTCTCTCCTGGTGGGTGGGTTATATCGGCGTCTCTCCTGGTGGGTGGGTAATATCGGTGTCTCTCCCGCATCAATTTTTTTTTTCTCCTTCCCCCTCCTCCTCGTTCTCAATACGCCTGCAACGCACTAGGTTATTCTCGTCATGCACAAGCTTTCAGGTGACAGGTCAGTCTTTTGAGGCAGGAGGCACCAAGGCCACTGACTAGACTTCCCCTCCCGCTGGGAACTTCATGAGCACAGAGCGCGTCGAGTTTATGAGAGATTAGAGGAGAAAGGCAGCACGGTGGTCGCTTCAATTCTTGGACGATTTTAACCACGAGTGATGACGTTGAAGGGAATGGCTTCTTGTTACCCGTGCCATTGGGTGGGTCGGAATTGGTCTTCGCACGTTGTTGCTCAAAAGGTCGTCAAGTGCCAGGCTGCGACAGACCCGAGGCGAGGCAAGGGCTACAACAGACAAGTGTATGTACCAAAAAAAAAAAAAGTGTCGTGTTGAGCCTGGCGACGCCATGTTGGGGTTCGTGCAGGGTTCCGCTTCGTTACAATCGGGTCCTGTGGTTTGGTGACGGTGAGACTGCCTCCCTCTGCCGTCACCGGAGGTCTGAAAGATCACGTGGGTGGTTCGCAGTTCGTGGTCTTCGACGAAATTCCTGCCTTGGTTACGACTCAAGACAGGTGGTGGGTGTTTCCCGGACGACGACCTCCTCTCCCTCTCCCTCCACTCACTTGCAACACCATGCCATAACAAGAGTTATCACTCAGCTCCCATTGGAGGACAATGTAGTGGTTCAGACGGCTGTGTGAACGATCAAGAAAGCATATCGTAGATGTAATCCCTCACGTTAGCCGGTGATGGAACCCTCCCCACCCACACCCACCCATCGAACAGTATAGCTGGTTCTCCAGCGAGATCGTGCAAGAACGCGCCTCTGAAGGCTTCACCTGCAGCAGCCAGTTGACTTGGAGGTTTTGCCCTCCTCCTCCTCCGCCGCCGCCTCGCACATTGTGTATCCAAGGCGACAGACGCTGGCGCGAGTGCCAGGAGCCCGCCGCGAAGGACGTCTTTGATAATAATGATCTTCAGCCAGCATCGTGGAGACTAATGACGCGGGGATGTTTATGGCCTGGGCCATTAATCCCTTAACCCCCCCCCCCCCCTCCCCTGCCTGGGATGTGTGGCGCCTCGAGGGTGCTTGCTATTCTCTCCGCCGGCTCTGAGAAACGTGTAACGAAAGGCTGTTGACGGGGCTCCCCATTCGCTGTGCCACACGACGCAGCAGCAGCCAATGCCTTCACCACCTTCAAGCGATTCTGAAGTGTTCGCCTCCGGCAATATAATGACCAGTTTGCTCTCTCTCTCTCTCTCTCTCTCTCTCTCTCTCTCTCTCTCTCTCTCTCTCTCTCTCTCTCTCCTCGTGTGTGCTGTTGCCTCGAGGAACTTTATTAGAAGACCGGACAATGACCCATGCCAAGAGCAGCCCTACCACCACCACCAGCGGCGGCTGTCTCAAGACTCCCTTCAAAAGCCTTCCGAAGGGGAGAGATGTGATTGGACGTGCCGTCATCATGACAGTGAGGCTGAGGAAACATCTGAGAGTGTTATTCCTGGACATCGTCTTCCACACATAGAGCGAGACACACACACACACACACACACACACACCCGCGCGATCATTAAAGTCATCCTCTCTTGTGTGGCTTATATCTTGGTCCTTCACCAAGCCACGGCTCAGTGACCAAATTACGAAATTGAGTAAGTGTAATGTGAAGTAATGTGGTACTTCATGTGTGGGCAACTTTGAGACACATGCTAGAAGGGCGGATCAGAGACTTGGTGATCAATGAACAAAATACATGAAGGTTTGAGTCAAGGGTCAACAGAAAATCACAGCTATAAAGTTAGATGGATGGATAGATAGATAGGTTCCAGATGCTGTGGTTCTATAATCAGGCTATAAGCAATGTCATTTACTGTCTGTGTAAGCGGTAGAAAACAGTGATCAACGACACCAACAGGTGTGATATGTACCGTAGAAACACGCAAACCTACACAGGTGTATATCTACATATAGAATCAAACGTACATATAAAGACACAATAAAAAACTCTCTGCTGCTGTGTCTATGTCTCTCTCTCTCTCTCTCTCTCTCTCTCTCTCTCTCTCTCTCTCTCTCTCTCTCTCTCTCTTCTTTAGCTCTCTTCAGATAATCTACGTCTTCACGATACACCAGAATACCAAGGGATAATCAAATAAACGTTTGAGGACTGTTAGTACATAGCAACCATTTGGGCTTTCAGGAAAAAGAAGAAAAAAAAAATATATATATACACATATGTATCTATCCGAAGAACATGACTGAAGCCCAAGTTATGATTGACTAACTTCCCCTCCCGCGGATTACAAAAGAGGAAACTCACCAATATGGAAATTGAAATTGCATCCGGCTAATCTTTACATTCAGTCCTCTCATCTTTTCCTCTCCCCCCCCCCCAACCACCCACCCACCTTCCTCCTCCTCCTCCTCCTCACGCTGTGCAAATGGCGAACCAAACTAACTAACGATTCTCGATTCCTTTTTTTTTTCCTTCCTTCCTCCTCCTCCTCCTCCTCCTGCCTAGGTAAAAGAATTATGCCAACTACGTGAATATTATTAGCAAGTCCTCGCACTCATTAAACTTACAGAGGGAAGACATGGCACAAGGCTCGCTCGCTCGCTAGAACTCCTTCATAAATTTTTTTCCCTCCTCCTCCCTCCCCACCGTCTCCCGTCTCTGGGAACTTCTCGTGTAAAAGTGTCTTGCGAAGTTCTTGGCTGGGAAGAGGAGGAGGAGGAGGAGGAGGAGGAGGAGGAGGAGCAGCAGCAGCAGCAGCAGCAGCAGCAGTTCCTCGTCCTCGCCTTCTTCTTTGCGAGAGGTTCCTCCTCAGCTTTCTTGTGGCACATCGAACTCGACACGAATTAAGACTGACGGGCCATTTTTTTTCTTCTTCTTGCTTCCTCTTCTTGTTCTTCTTCTTCTTGTTCTTCTTCTTCTTGTTGTTGTTCTTCTTCTTTTTCTTCCTCTTCATCTTCTTCTTACGTGCGGCTTTTGAAATATATCTTTGCCATTCTTCGTTAATGATTTTGTTAAGTTAATATGTCTTTAACAAAACAGAGGCCTATGATAGGTCTCCAAAAGAAGGAACAGAGATGGTCACAAATGAGGAGTTTCCACTCTTAGGTCTCAGTCTTCTGTTCTTGAACGCTACCTCGTTAACACGGGAAATGGCGTGATATTCAACCCTTTGGGCGTGATGATACGAAACTTGGGGGTCCTAGACTGGCCTTTGACCCAACCCTTCTTGATATCCAGGTCAAAGGTCAGCCACGTCATCATAACCAAGAGGTTGTACCGCCATGGGCTGGGGTAACCTTCGTGACTAAGGGTCAACCCATTCGTGTATAAGGGTCGTGCGTTCGTGCTCGAGAGTCGCACCGTTGTGCTCAAGGAACACCTGCCCTCCTGCACGGTGCTCAAGGTCGTACGGCTGTGTCCTGGGGGGGGGGGGGGCACGGTCGTGCTGGAAGGTCGTACGGCCGTGCTATGGTCGTGGTGGTCTGCGAAGCGGGGGAGTCGAACCCTGGCGCTCTCGAGATATGTTCAAACACCCCTTGGAAAAGTTTGGCTCTCGAACGGAGGAATGACCGAAGAATGCGATGTAATAACATGGTATCGCGTGTATCACTTGACTGATGCAAGAAAAGCTTACCTGTCGGTACAAAATACCACGAGAATTTAAGAGTCTCTCTCTCTCTCTCTCTCTCTCTCTCTCTCTCTCTCTCTCTCTCCTGACTACCTTCCTACACCATCTATGGCTTGATAATTGTCTCCTCTTACTACACCATCTATGGCTTGATCCTCTCTCTCTCTCTCTCTCTCTCTCTCTCTCTCTCTCTCTCTCTCTCTCTCTCCTGATTACCTTCTTACACCATCTATGACTTGATCTTTTCCTCTCTCTCTCTCTCTCTCTCTCTCTCTCTCTCTCTCTCTCCTGATTACCTTCTTACACCATCTATGACTTGATCTTTTCCTCTCTCTCTCTCTCTCTCTCTCTCTCTCTCTCTCTCTCTCTCTCTCTCTCTCTCTCTCTTTCTCTCGATTCTTCACCTTCTGAGACCATCTACGGGGCCCGATTCGGAAATTCCCATTCTCTGTCTGTCTGTCTGTCTGTCTGTCTCTACACTCGGCATATACAAACCTGACATGATTAATTGGAAACACATCTGTCGAGATTGGAAGGCCTCGGAATACGAAATCGTCCCATAACCTTCTGTAACAGATTAGCCAATCAGTATCCCGCGTTATTTCAAGGTGATCAGGGCACGACACAATACCTGATTAACCTGCAAGAAATCGACGTCAGATATTGGTGTCCTAAACGATTGGCATTTACGAAGGGAGAGACGCGGTTCGACATGGTTTCAAATCATGTTTCTGAAACTACTTCGAATCACGTCTCCCAAAAGACTGTCTCGCATCACGTCTCCCAAAAACTGTTTCGAATCACGTCGCTGTTTCGAATCACGTCTCTCAAAAGCTGTTTCGAATTACGTCTCCCAAAAGCTGTTTCGAATCACGCCATCCAAAAACTGTTTCGCATCACGTCTGCGAAACTGTTTCCAATCACATCGCCAAAAAACTGTCTCGAACCACGTCTCCAAAACAGCTTCGAATCACGTCTCCAAAAAACTGTTTCGAATCATGTCTCCAAAACAGTTTCGGAGACATGATTCGTAACAGTTCCGAAGACATGATTCGAAACAACTTCGTGTTAGATGTTATGAAGTTTTCAGAAGCTGAAAGAAGTACCGATGCAATATCAGTGAGCAAGAGACATATAAGAGCAATGGCATTACATGCGCATGCGCGAGGGGAGCACTGTTGTCAGTGTCGAACTGGGAGCAGCAGTGTTGTCAGCCAAGGCTGCAAGATGGCCAATCGAGATCCAACAGCTTTGGCGGAAACAGCAATGTTGTCAGTGGGTTGGCAGCGGCAGCAGTGGTGTTATCAGTGGGTTGGCAGGAGTGGTGTTATCAGTGGGTTGGCAGGAGTGGTGTTATCAGTGGGTTGGCAGGAGTGGTGTTATCAGTGGGTTGGCAGGAGTGGTGTTATCAGTGGGTTGGCAGGAGTGGTGTTATCAGTGGGTTGGCAGGAGTGGTGTTATCACTGGGTTGGCAGGAGTGGTGTTATCAGTGGGTTGGCAGCAGTGGTGTTATCAGTGGGTTGGCAGGAGTGGTGTTATCAGTGGGTTGGCAGCGGCAGCAGTGGTGTTATCAGTGGGTTGGCAGGAGTGGTGTTATCAGTGGGTTGGCAGGAGTGGTGTTATCACTGGGTTGGCAGGAGTGGTGTTATCAGTGGGTTGGCAGCAGTGGTGTTATCAGTGGGTTGGCAGGAGTGGTGTTATCAGTGGGTTGGCAGCGGCAGCAGTGGTGTTATCAGTGGGTTGGCAGGAGTGGTGTTATCAGTGGGTTGGCAGGAGTGGTGTTATCAGTGGGTTGGCAGGAGTGGTGTTATCAGTGGGTTGGCAGGAGTGGTGTTATCAGTGGGTTGGCAGGAGTGGTGTTATCAGTGGGTTGGCAGCAGTGGTGTTATCAATGGGTTGGCAGCGGTGGTGTTATCAGTGGCCGCAGTGTTGTCACTGGTGTTGTCAACGGCGACGTTTTCCAGTGGGGTTAGTAGAGGCGGCGGCAACATTGTTGTCAGTTGAATTAACAGCAGCAGTATTGTCAATGGACTATAATGCCTGTAGTAGCAGCAATGTTGTCACTGGTGCTTGTAACAGTAGAATCAGATGGGTTGTCAACGTGCTGGTGGAAATTGAGCCACAAATTCTAGGATGAATAGTACTGCCAGCAAAGTTGGAAGCAGCAATGAAGGCTATATATTGTTGTCAGTAGAGTTAGGGCCACCAGCAGCGTTGTAAGTAGAGCCGGCAGGAGCAACTGTAGTGTTGGCAGTGGTGCTGGTACCACCAGTGTAGTCAACGGTGCTAATGCCAAAGACAGCGACAGAGTTGGCAACAGCAACAGCAAGTGTTGGCAGCTAGAAGCAACTGTGCTGTCAGCGGTGCTTGCAGCGCTGGCAATGTTGCCAACGGTACTAACAACATCGGTAATAATGTTGTCAGCGATGCTATCAGCAGCAGTAACAACGTTGGCAGAAATAAGAGAAGCAATACTGTTGTCAGGGTAGTTGGAAAACAGCGGTGTCGTAGGTCACTGTTGGCAGCCAAAGCTTCGATGAACGATGTTAAACCGCACAGTGTGGCCAGCGGAGCCAAGATCAACGAAGCCGGCACTGGTAATGCTGTCAACCCTGGCGTTGGCAGTCGTAGCAACGTTGTCAGCGGTGCTGGCAGGAGCAGCAATAACAATGTTGTCAGCGGTGCCAGCGTTGGGACTAAGCCCACCCATCCAGCATATAGCCCGGGCCGTTAGCATGGTAACTTAATTAGCATATTAACTTCATTATCCCAGGTCTGTCGGTCAGCGGCGCCTGAGGGCGCTCTAACGAAGTTGGTTGGCCCAGGGTCCTCCGCGTCGGTGGATTCGAACCCTGGGCTACCTCGACCGTAAGAGCGGTGGCTATGGCGTACAAGCGGACACTTGGACATCTCGTATTTGCCACGTGTATCCTCGAGCCTCACCACAGTGGGTCCCATGTGGTCAAATTATCTACAGTGGCTCCGATACTGTATGTGTGTGTGTGTGTGGGTGTGTGTGGGTGCGTGTGCGCGCACCACGGGTCAGGTTCGAACCCTGGGTAAGGGAGGCGGCCGTGGCGTTTCTCCGTTCCTGCCAAGCTCACTCACTTTCCGAGCCATGTCTTACTTCCAAGCGCAGGAGAGCGGCTTCAGGGGTAAATAATACATGAATAGCTTCAGTAATATTATACCTTCCACTAGAACACTGGTGGCGAGGAAGGGTGGTTGGTTGGTTGGTTGGTTGGTTGGTTGTTTGGTTGGTTGGTTGATTGACTGGTTGGCTGATTGACTGGTTGGTTGATTGACTGGTTGACTGGTTAGTTGGTTGGTTGGATGGTTGGTTAACCGGTGGTTAGTTGGTTGGTTGGTTGATTGATTGGTTGGGGAGGTTGACTGACTGGTTGGTTGGTTGGGTGACTGACTGGTTGGTGGGTTGGTTGGTTGGCTGACTGGTTGGTTGGATGGTTGGTTGACGGTTGGTTGGCTGACTGGTTGATTGGTTGGTTGGTAGATTGACTGGTTGGTTGGTTGGTTGGGCTTTATCAGGCCTACCAACTGCCAGGATACATTAAGGCCGTCAATGTACGTTACGTCCACCAACTGATAAATCTTGAACACCTTCTCCTTCTTCTTCTTCTCCTTCTTCAGGTGTTGAAGATCATCGTAAGACCACATATACTCACACTATACATGTGACCTACGTCGGGAAGCCAACTGACAAATCTCTATACATCAAACACTCTTAATCTCACACACAGGCACAGTTTTTTGGGGGGTGCATGACACGGATATAAGTAAAAGAAAAAAAATATACAGCTATGCCTGCATCATGAATAACTGCGAGTAATTTCGAGTGAAAACCAAACATAATGTTATGAACGACGTAAATGTTTGTGAGCCTGGCATGGCGCTACTCCGAGCCAAGACTTTCATACCGTCTGACATCCACTCCTGTATGTCACATATGACAGGGTGTCATCCTGTCATTGACGACAAGGAATGTCATATATATATATATATATATATATATATATATATATATATATATATATATATATATATATATTATCCCTGGGGATAGTAGATTAAGAATACTTCCCACGTATTCCCTGCGTGTCGTAGAAGGCGACTAAAAGGGGAGGGAGCGAGGGGATGGAAATCCTTCCCTCTCATTTTTTCTTTTTTTTTTAATTTTTCCAAAAGAAGGAACAGAGAAGGGGGCCAGGTGAGGATATTCCCTCAAAGGCCCAGTCCTCTGTTCTTAACGCTACCTCGCTAATGCGGGAAATGGCGAATAGTATGAAAGAAAAAAGATATATATATATATATATATATATATATATATATATATATATATATATATATAAAGTTTAAAACACGTTTACGCAATGATTAAACCCGTGACTGAGAGCTGCGAGGTAATGTATCGGAGAACCGGGATCCGAAATGAAGCACTGAAGTACTTAAATGAAAACGAGATCAGTGAATCATGAGGCTCGAAATTAGATTTACTTTGCTTCGAACACCAAAGCGCCGAGGGAAATGATTCACCCGTGATGGACGAACGAACCGACCGGGTTTCTTCGCGAACGTTCGAACCAGTGGAATGGTTCGCTTTCGTTCGGTAGGTGAAACGGGAGATTGGGGGAGGTGAAGGGGGGGAACTCCTCATTAGGGTGAGGGACTGAGCAAGCTGAAACAAGTTTCAGCTCAATAGTTGAGGGATGAGCAGCTGGGTTGGCTGCCGACCCAATGCTCAGTGTAGGGAGAACTGAAACAACGAAGGAAGCAAGTCCCGTTGGTAGACTGTAACGTAAGGACGTAACTTCAGTGAAGGAAACTGAAAAACTTCAGTGAAGCAAGTGAAAAAAGAGAAGTTATTATCTTGGTAAACAACTTCACCGTCAGAGAATATGTTGAACGAGGGCAGACAGGGACTCGAAGCTCCAGAGAAAATATTAATTGACAGGGGTTCAAAAAACAAAGCAAAACAAAAATAGAATCATAAAAGAAAGTTATTTGTTTCAGTCACACTTATTCGTTTCAGTCACGACAAAAACACACCGGAAAATGATCCACTGTGGTCGAGAACTTCGAAATTTGAACAATCTGGTCACGTTTCTTAAAACATTAAAACAACAGAAGGAGGAGGAGAGGAGGAGGAGGAGAAGGAGGATGGGGAAGGAGGAAGAGTACTAGTAGTAGTAGGAGGAGGAGGAGGAAGAGGATGGGGAAGGAGGAAGAGAGGGAGGAGGAGAAGAAGAAGAAGTATTCCGATACGTCGAAAAATACCCCCGACATTCATATCAATATTAGTAAAAAAAGAAACTAAAAACAAAAATCTATGAAAGAAACGTCGAATTAATAGTTCTGGTACAAATGAGCAGGTGTATATATGGTGTGTGTGTGTGTGTGTGTGTGAGAGAGAGAGAGAGAGAGAGAGAGAGAGAGAGAGAGAGAGAGAGAGAGAGAGAGAGAGAGAGAGAGAGAGAGAGAGAGAGAGAGAGAGAGAGCACTGCTGCTAAAGCGGCCACAAGTGTCGAAGTTCGACCCGGCAGATTTGACAAGTCTCACCACTTCGCCAGGTTACGTCGTCAGGCAAGGGCTATAGGTATACGAGAGTCGAACTCTGCAGAAAGGGGAAGGTAACACTTGGAGCAACTGTGCAAAAAGGAGGTGATCCTCGACCTCTAAATGGGGGCCTCGCCAAGGAGTTTCATTCAAGGAATACTTTGCTATACTGTGCTATGTGGAATTATATCAAAGATAGATTACATGTGATAATAACACCGGATATGTTCATTGTCAGCTTTTATGAGAGAGAGAGAGAGAGAAGAGAGAGAGAGAGAGAGAGAGAGAGAGAGAGAGAGAGAGAGAGAGAGAGAGAGAGAGAGAGAGAAATACTACTGGGAAGAACTGAAGAGGCATGAAAGACGAAGGCTTCCAACGACGTCCCTCGATCTCACGATGAAAATATCGGTGAAAATCTACGCTGCGAAATGGTGTGGGCCGCTGCTTACCAATCACAAGAAGTCGTTTTCAGATTCATTTGCATCCCGTGCATTCAAATTCACGACCGAAGAAACCTCATATAATTTGCATAGCAATCAAGTAACCCACAGAGGGCTTATATATACATACCTACACAGCTTTCCATGGTTTACCCCAGACGCTTCACATGCCTTGATTCAATCCACTGACAGCACGTCAACCCCGTTATACCACATCGATCCAATGCACTCTATTCCTTGCCCGCCTTTCACCCTCCTGCATGTTCAGGCCCCGATCACACAAAATCTTTTTCACTCCATCTTTCCACCTCCAATTTGGTCTCCCACTTCTCTTCGTTCTCTCCACCTCCGACACATATATCCTCTTGGTCAATCTTTCCTCACTCATTCTCTCCATGTGCCCAAACCATTTCAAAACACCCTCTTCTGCTCTCTCAACCACGCTCTTTTTATTTCCACACATCTCTCTTACCCTTACGTTACTTACTCGATCAAACCACCTCACACCACACATTGTCCTCAAACATCTCATTTCCAGCACATCCATCCTCCTGCGCACAACTCTATCCATAGCCCACGCCTCGCAACCATACAACATTGTTGGAACCACTATTCCTTCAAACATACCCATTTTTGCTTTCCGAGATTATGTTCTCGACTTCCACACATTCTTCAAGGCTCCCAGAATTTTCGCCCCCTCCCCCACCCTATGATCCACTTCCGCTTCCATGGTTCCATCCGCTGCCAGATCCACTCCCAGATATCTAAAACACTTTACTTCCTCCAGTTTTTCTCCATTCAAACTTACCTCCCAATTGACTTGACCCTCAACCCTACTGTACCTAATAACCTTGCTCTTATTCACATTTACTCTAAACTTTCTTCTTTCACACACTTTACCAAACTCAGTCACCAGCTTCTGCAGTTTCTCACATGAATCAGCCACCAGCGCTGTATCATCAGTGAACAACAACTGACTCACTTCCCAAGCTCTCTCATCCCCAACAGACTTCATACTTCCCCTCTTTCCAAAACTCTTGCATTCACCTCCCTAACAACCCCATCCATAAACAAATTAAACAACCATGGAGACATCACACACCCCTGCCGCAAACCTACATTCACTGAGAACCATATATATATATATATATATATATATATATATATATATATATATATATATATATATATATATATATATATATATATATATATATATATGTATTCCTATGAGTCCATGGGGAAAATGAAACACGAGAAGTTCCCAAGTGCACTTTCGTGTAATAATCACATCATATCGTCGGGTCCATCTAAAGAGAGAAGAGATGCCATTGTCTTGAACTTATCTTCAACAGTCCCTTATGGTAAGAGTTAAGTGCACCACCTTACGAGTCACTTACACTTTATAACACCTCCCTCTCGTGTTATCAGTCTTTTCCATCACATTTTCTCTTACGTTTCACTCATTATAAACCTTCAAATACTTTGGTGTGGAGGACCTCATCAACTATCTCCTATATAAATGGCTTTAGAATCAGCTTCTTAACTGACGACGACCTACAGATACCATTCCTACTGCCACAGTCTGTAAACAAAAAGGCCCACGGTAAGCCTCTCGGCAAAAAGGCCTCTGAATCAGTCCCCCCTAATAAATGGCTTACCAGAATCAGTTCACAAGAGAACATATTCGTCAATAAGAGAACCTGCAGTACACTTCACAATTAAATAAAGACTCGAGATATGGTCATCTGAGTAAAATAATGGCTCTAAACTCAGACTTTAAGTAAAAAAAAAAAAAAAAAAAAAGGCTTAGGTTCAGTCACTGGATCGAAAAAAAAAGGTGCTACACTCAGTAATTCAATAGAAAAAAAGGCTGCAAAACTCGGTCTTTGAATAAAAAAAAAGGTTAAATTCAGTTACAGGACAGAAAAAAAAGGTGCAACAATCAGTATTATTATATATATATATATATATATATATATATATATATATATATATATATATATATATATATATATATATACATATATATATATATATTTATAAAAGGCTGTAGACTCCGTCCACTGAATGCTAAAAGTTCCTACACACAATCCCTGAACCAAAAAGGCCCTTGGCTCAACCTCTGAAAAACAAGAAAAAATGGCTCGAGACACTCCTTAAATAAAAAGGTTTCAGACTCAGTCCTTTAACAAAAAAAAAATAACCCACAAAAAAAGGCTTCAGCCGGCGACTCTCCAGATCAATTTCGCGAGTACGAGACCAAAGCCAGACTCCTCACCTCATCATGGAAACTCTGGTTCTACATACAACAAGAGAACTCCATCCGTAAATCATTAACTGTGGAGGAAAAAAGGAAATAAAAAGAAAAGAAAAAGAAAAGAAAATGAAAAGAAATAGAAAAGAAAAAGAAAAGAAACAGCCACTCAAAAATCCAGTTCACAACAGCGGAGGGAAATGATCACTCTATCTCCTCTGCCCTATCCGTTCATCACTGGAGTCGAGTCTGGAGTCCACAAACATAATCGACTCATCTCCTCTGCCCTATCCGTTCATCATTAGAGTCGAGTCTTGGAGTCCACAAACATAATCGACTCATCTCCTCTGCCCTATCCGTTCATCACTGGAGTCGAGTCTGGAGTCCACAAACATAATCGACTCATCTCCTCTGCCCTATCCGTTCATCACTGGAGTCGAGTCTGGAGTCCGGAAACATGATCGACTCATCTCCTCTGCCCTATCCGTTCATCATTAGAGTCGAGTCTGGAGTCCGGAACCATAATCGACTCATCTCCTCTGCCCTATCCGTTCATCACTGGAGTCCAGTCTGGAGTCCACAAACATAATCGACTCATCTCCTCTGCCCTATCCGTTCATCACTGGAGTCGAGTCTGGAGTCCACAAACATAATCGACTCATCTCCTCTGCCCTATCCGTTCATCACTGGAGTCGAGTCTGGAGTCCGGAAACATGATCGACTCATCTCCTCTGCCCTATCCGTTCATCACTGGCGTCGAGTCTGGAGTCCACAAACATAATCGACTCATCTCCTCTGCCCTATCCGTTCATCACTGGAGTCGAGTCTGGAGTCCGGAAACATAATCGACTCATCTCCTCTGCCCTATCCGTTCATCACTGGAGTCGAGTCTGGTGTCCACAAACATAATCGACTCATCTCCTCTGCCCTATCCGTTCATCACTGGAGTCGAGTCTGGAGTCCGGAACCATAATCGACTCATCTCCTCTGCCCTATCCGTTCATCACTGGAGTCGAGTCTGGAGTCCGGAACCATAATCGACTCATCTCCTCTGCCCTATCCGTTCATCACTGGAGTCGAGTCTGGAGTCCGGAAACATGATCGACTAATCTCCTCTGCCCTATCCGTTCATCATTAGAGTCGAGTCTGGAGTCCACAAACATAATCGACTCATCTCCTCTGCCCTATCCGTTCATCATTAGAGTCGAGTCTTGGAGTCCACAAACATAATCGACTCATCTCCTCTGCCCTATCCGTTCATCACTGGCGTCGAGTCTGGAGTCCACAAACATAATCGACTCATCTCCTCTGCCCTATCCGTTCATCACTGGCGTCGAGTCTGGAGTCCACAAACATAATCGACTCATCTCCTCTGCCCTATCCGTTCATCACTGGAGTCGAGTCTGGAGTCCGGAACCATAATCGACTCATTTCCTTACCAAGATATGAATCTAATCGACGAGACAATGGTGGGATGAATGACGACCCATTCGAGACCATGAAAGGAATCAAAATATGATGTCGCCTCCGTTTCCCCGTGCCATTTCCAACATCATTGTCTTCGCGCAGGTTAGGTTCAGTCATAAGTGCCATCCTGTGCTTGCCAACACCTCGACGATGAACCTTATCGGTCAAATTGTAGGTCATGCGTCCTTCCCGATTATGAGTTATAGCTCTGTCTTGCATTCCTCACGTTGCTTGGGGTGTATAAAGGACAAAATACGTGCGAACGACGTGGTGGTTCAGCTCCTAGTAGGTCAGAGGGCATGACCTAAGGCCCGAACCTTTGTGCTCAAGGGTCGTGTAACTGCTCAAGGTCAAGGGTTGGTAGCGGATCGCGATTTAAGAACTTGCAGTTCTGCTCAGAGGGTCTTATGGTCGTGGTGAAGGGCCCTATAGGCGTGCTCAGAGGTCTTATGATCGTGTTCAAGGGCCCTATAGTCGTGCTCAGAGGTCTTATGATCGTGTTCAAGGGTCCTTTAGTTGTGTTCAGGGGGTCTTATGGTCGTGTTTAAGGGTCCTACAGTCCTACTGTCGTGCTCAGGGGGTCTTATGGTCGTGTTCAAAGGTTATACTGTCGTGCTCAGGGGTCTTATGGTCGTGGTCAAAGATCTTACCGTCGTGTTCAGGAGGTCTTATGGTCGTGTTCAAAGGTCTCAGTCGTGTTCAGGGAGAAAAATCTATTTGAGACTTGGTTCAATGCTGGATGAGATGGTTCTCAAGGCACTGTTATTTCCTTTATGTTAGTCGAGACGGCACGGGCAACAGAGACGGTACAAGCAACAGAGACGGCACGGGCAACAGAGACGGTATGAGCAACAGAGACGGCACGAGCAACAGAGACGGTACGAGCAAAAGAGACAGTAAGAGCAAGAGAGACGGTACAAGCAAGAGAGACGGCACGGGCAACAGAGACGGTACGAGCAACAGAGACGGTACGAGCAACAGAGACGGTACGAGCAACTGAATGCTGTAATCGAGGCCATCTCGACCACCTCACTCTCTACATGTCCGTACCTCAGCCAGGTACCCAGTTTATCGACCATCCCATTGAAGAGGATGAACAGCTTGGTTTGACTGTACACCCACTGCTGCAACCACGTTTGGATCCGAGACACTGGACCTCGAGCGGCCCTTGAATGCAACATGGTCAGCAACGCTAAGGGCGACACCGTACAGGTCCACACGTTCACTCCCATGTACCATACAGGTCCATACTTTCCCTTCCGTGTACCATACAGGTCCATACGTTCACTCCCGTGTACCATACATGACCACACGTTCACATCCGTGTACCATACGGGTCCACACGTTCCCTCCCGTGTACCATACAGGTCCGCACGTTCCTTCCCGTGTACCATACAGGTCCACACGTTCCTCCCGTGTAACATACAGGTCCATACGTTCCCTCCCGTGTACCATACAGGTCCATACGTTCACATCCGTGTACGATACAGGTCCGTACGTTCACACCCGTGTACCATACAGGTCCGCACGTTCCTTCCCGTGTAACATACAGGTCCACACGCTCCCTCCCGTGTACCATACAGGTCCATACGTTCACATCCGTGTACGATACAGGTCCGTACGTTCACACCCGTGTACCATACAGGTCCGCACGTTCCTTCCCGTGTACCATACAGGTCCACACGTTCCCTCCCGTGTACCATACAGGTCCGCACGTTCACACCCGTGTACCATACAGGTCCATACGTTCACATCCGTGTACGATACAGGTCCGTACGTTCACACCCGTGTACCATACAGGTCCACACGTTCCCTCCCGTGTACCATACAGGTCCACACGCTCCCTCCCGTGTACCATACGGGTCCGTACGTTCGCACCCGTGTCTCCAACGAACTTACCGGTGTTCCAGCATTTCTTATGTTACCCCGTCACTGCCGAACTCTTAAGAGGTACACGAGACCCGACCTCAACCCCCAATTCCTGTTTTTGTTCTGGTATACAGGTACCTCAGGACCTGGGCCAAGTTCCCAAGCTCCCGGGAGCACGTCGACCGTGAGGGGGACCGTGTGTTGACACCGCGAACACAGAAACGCTGCTCAGAAGCCTCATTTATATAAGCCCAACCTCCCCTCTCCCTCTCCAACCCCCCCCACTCGGTGCAGCGCCGGGTGGTACTACTACTACTACTACCCCCGCCCCCCCCCCAGGCTCTTACTGCCAATATGAGAGAGAGAGAGAGAGAGAGAGAGAGAGAGAGAGAGAGAGAGAGAGAGAGAGAGAGAGAGAGAGAGAGAGAGAGAGAGAGAGAGTGACACTAGCTAGCGAAGTCATTAAGACGTTTTCTATATACATTTATCGAGATGCATAGACAACAGTATTCGGGTTGGCTGGCACACACTGAAGGAAGACAGTGGAGAGAGAGAGAGAGAGAGAGAGAGAGAGAGAGAGAGAGAGAGAGAGAGAGAGAGAGAGAGAGAGAGAGAGAGACTCGAACCCTGTGTAATTACACTTTACTCACGTCTTGACTGACATCTGGAAAACAAGATGGGCCTGTCACCCCCCCCTCGGGATCTAGTTTTCTTTACCTCCCGCCGGCACGTTGGTAGGGAGGTAAACACACACACACACACACACACACACACTCACACACACACACACACACACCACACTGGCCCACCTTGGCCGTGCCTCTCCCCTGGTGCATTGGACCAGCCCACCACACTCCCACACACCTGTCAGCGCCCTAGCAAGGCGCTTCTGTTTTGCCTCCCTCCCTCCCTCCGCAGGGTCTGCCCGCACTCAATTTTCCCCCCTCTACCGTGCACTGCCGTGCATTCCCCTCCCTATCTATGCACGGGGTCCCAGCATCCCAGATTGGGGTGGTGTTTGTGGACACTGGCGCGTGCCCTTCCAAAAATTTTTTCGTTTTCTGTGGCCAGTCCACAACAGGCGAAACTATGCTAAATTCTCAGCTCGGTACACTTTCCCTTTCTTTTTAACACCAATTTGGTACGTTACGAGGAACACCAGCATCCTCCAACTTCTTCAGCAACTCTGTAATATCATTTTACCCTCGCGGAGTCGCTATATAAACTTGTTCTATATATAAACTTCCCGCATTTTTATCTCCTTAACTCAATGTTGCCAGAAAAGTTTTGTCTCAACAGGTGGGAGGAAGGGAAGAGTTTTTTGGACATTATTCAATAAAAACTTACACGACATGATCATGATCCACCTCTGGCCGTCCAGGATTCGAACCCGGTCTTACGTCGTGGCAGGCAGGTTATGATATATCCATAAATACGAAAGAAAAATAATGTAGAGACAAGAATTCCCATGAATTGATCACTTTGAATTGATTAACTTGGGTTAATAAATCAAACCTCTTAAATATGCTGGTATGGCCCTCAACACGACGGTACGACCCTTGGGCATGACGCCCTGATGGCCTTTGACCCTTAAAGGCTCAAGGCAAAGGCCAGGTCGTTATTCTAAATGGTTGGGTCAAAAGGCCTGGCTATCATAACCGAGGCTTGTACCATCGTGCTCAAGTGTCGTAAGACCGTTCTCAAGGGTCGTACCGTTGTGCTCAAGTGTCGTCCGACAGTCCTCAGGGGTAGTACCGTCGTGCTCAAGTGTCGTACGACCGATCTCAAGGGTCGTATCGTCGTGCTCAAGCGTCGTACGACCGTTCTCAAGGTTTGTACCGCCGTGCTCAAGTGTCGTACGACCGATCTCAAGGGTCGACCGTCGTGCTCAAGCGTCGCACGACCGTTCTCAGGGTTAGTACCGTCGTGCTCAAGTGTCGTACGACCGATCTCAAGGGTCGTGCCGTCGTGCTCAAGTGTCGTACTACTGTTCTTGATCGCACCGTCGTTCTCCTGTCGTACGACCGATCTCAAGGGTCGTACCGTCGTGCTCAAGTGTCGTACTACTGTTCTCAAGGATCGTACCGTCGTGCTCAGTGAGCGTGCCGATGTGATCAACGTACGTGCCGACGTACTGAAGGATCATCCTACTCAAGTGTCGCATCGTCGCACCGTCGTCGTAGTCAGGGATCGTATCGTCATCGCACTCGTGGACCGTACCGTCGTACTCAAGGATCGTACCGTTACCATACTTAGGAATCGTACCGTTGTGCTCAAGGATCGCACCGTCGTGCTCAAGGATCGTACCGTCGTGCTCAAGGATCGTACCGTCATGCTCAAGAATCGTACCGTCGTGCTCAAGGATCGCACCGTCGCGCTCAAGGATCGTACCGTCGTACTCAAGGATCGTACCGTCGTGCTTGCTCAAGAATCGTACCGTTGTACTCAAGGAACATGCCGTCATACTCAAGGATCGTACCATTATGCTCTAGGATCGTACCGTCGTGTTCAAGGGTCGTACCGTCGTGCTCAAGTATCGTACCACCGTCGTGCTCAAGGATCGTACCATCACCGTACTCAAGGATCGTACCGTCGCACACAAGACCCTTCCGGCACAGCACACACACACACACATCACAGTGTTGATCTTACCATCGTGTACCTCGACCCCCCATCCCCAACCCCATCCCCCCCCAAAAGCCTCATTATATACGCAACACAAATGACGTAAACTGCAGAGATCACCCTTCATCCCAATTAACCCAGCCATCCTGGCGGGGATGTGCCGTCGACAGGTGACACTCCGGGCATGACGCAAACGAACCCAAAGTGTCGAATCAGAATAGGATGATGAAGCTGGTCTTCGCTTCGCCCCTCCTCACCTCCACACACTACGACACCACATCTTCCCTCCCTCCCTCTGGCAACGCGCGTGTGTGTGTGTGTGTGTGTGTGTGTGTGTGTGTGTGGGTAAGAGGACTGGTCGTATTCACAGACGATGTACGTACAAGCCCCAACCAGCTAATTTAGTCGCTACTTTGGAGGTTTGTTGAAGTCAAGTCGGGTTAGGTTAGGGAGGCAACAGGGGGTAGTGTCCCATGTCTGGAGGGTATACACAGTACTCAATATTGGGACTAATGAGCCTTCCAAGACTGGTCCATGTCCCCGGGACATATCATCCCTCTCATTAAGAGGTCTTATCAGCCTATCTGAGGTGTCCATGTCCCCAGACGACATGGTCTTCACTGGTAAGTTAAGTCTAGAGAGCCTATCAAAGGCCAATACTTTACTGATTATATGTATACCTACTGGATGCAGGGTCCGTGGGAGGGGTGGCTCACATACTGTGCTAATTCTTAAGGATATGTCTACGGTGATAGGTCTACAGCCTGGGGGGGTAGGTCTACAGCCTGGGGGGTAGGTCTACAGCCTAGGGGGGTAGGTCTACAGCCTGGGGGGTAGGTCTACAGCCTGGGGGGTTGGTCTACAGCCTAGGGGGTAGGTCTACAGTCTGGGGGGGTAGGTCTACAGCCTGGGGGTAGGTCTACAGCCTGGGGAGGTAGGTCTACAGCCTGGGGGGGTAGGTCTACAGCCTGGGGGGGTAGGTCTACAGCCTGGGGGGGTAGGTCTACAGCCTGGGGGTAGGTCTACAGCCTGGGGGGGGGTATGTCTACAGCCTGGGGGGGTAGGTCTACAGCCTGGGGGGGTAGGTCTACAGCCTGGGGGGTAGGTCTACAGCCTGGGGGTATGTCTACAGCCTGGGGGGTATGTCTACAGCCTGGGGGGTAGGTCTACAGCCTGGGGGGTAGGTCTACAGCCTGGAGGGTAGGTCTACAGCCTGGGGGTATGTCTACAGCCTGGGGGGTAGGTCTACAGCCTGGGGGGTAGGACTAAAGCCTGGGGGGGTAGGTCTACAGCCTGGGGGGTAGGTCTAAAGCCTGGGGGGGTAGGTCTACAGCCTGGGGGGTAGGTCTACAGCCTGGGGGGGTAGGTCTACAGCCTGGGGGGGTAGGTCTACAGCCTGGGGGGTAGGTCTACAGCCTAGGGGGTAGGTCTACAGCCTAGGGGGTAGGTCTACAGCCTGGGGAATAGGTCTACAGTCTGGGGGTAGGTCTACAGTCTGGGGGTAGGTCTACAGCCTGGGGGGTAGGTCTACAGCCTGGGGGGTAGGTCTACAGCCTGGAGGGTAGGTCTACAGCCTGGGGGGTAGGTCTACAGCCTGGGGGGGTAGGTCTACAGCCTGGGGGTAGGTCTACAGCCTGGAGGTAGGTCTACAGCCTGGGGGGTAGGTCTACAGCCTGGGGGGGTAGGTCTACAGCCTGGGGGTTAGGTCTACAGCCTGGGGGGTAGGTCTACAGCCTGGGGGGTAGGTCTACAGCCTGGGGGGGTAGATCTACAGCCTGGGGGTAGGTCTACAGCCTGGGGGGGTAGGTCTACAGCCTGGGGGGGTAGGTCTACAGCCTGGGGGGGTAGGTCTACAGCCTGGGGGGGTAGGTCTACAGCCTGGGGGGTAGGTCCACGCAACACCAGCCATATGAGCACCAGGGCGCCCCATCTGTGCAGCAAGCAGGAACATCTCATTCCGACCGCCCATACAACACGCATCGGGGGAGGTGAAGGAGGTTCACCCAGCCAAGCTCGGCAGAGATCAGCCGCTGACGGACTGTTAAATAGCGTCAGGAGAACGTACGAAGAGCAGGTACGATCTACACCCAGTCGTCCGTAGTGCCTGGTCGTGACCACCGACTCTCGTCAGGGAGAAAGGAGGTATACAGTGGTCGCGCCACAGCCAGCTGGCGTCATGGAAACAGAGACGGATGGCTTAAGGGAAGCCGTGAGGTCAGACGATGCGTTAAGATCCACCCGGTTTGGGGGATCTCTTTCCCTGTAGGATGAGGGACTCCTCCCTGGAGGATGAGGGTTGAGGGACTCCTCCCTGGAGGATGAGGGTTGAGGGACTCCTCCCTGGAGGATGAGGGTAGAGGAACTCCTCCCTGGAGGATGAGGGTAGAGGAACTCCTCCCTGGAGGATGAGGGTAGAGGAACTCCTCCCTGGAGGATGAGGGTTGAGGAACTCCTCCCTGGAGGATGAGGGTTGAGGAACTCCTCCCTGGAGGATGAGGGTTGAGGAACTCCTCCCTGGAGGATGAGGGTAGAGGAACACCTCCCTGGAGGATGAAGGTAGAGGAACTCCTCCCTGGAGGATGAGGGTAGAGGAACTCCTCCCTGGAGGATGAGGGTTGAGGGACTCCTCCCTGGAGGATGAGGGTAGAGGAACTCCTCCCTGGAGGATGAGGGTAGAGGAACTCCTCCCTGGAGGATGAGGGTTGAGGAACTCCTCCCTGGAGGATGAGGGTTGAGGGACTCCTCCCTGGAGGATGAGGGTAGAGGAACTCCTCCCTGGAGGATGAGGGTAGAGGAACTCCTCCCTGGAGGATGAGGGTTCAGGAACTCCTCCCTGGAGGATGAGGGTTCAGGAACTCCCTGGAGGATGAGGGTAGAGGGACTTCTTCCTAGATGGGGAGTTGGAGGTTGATCCACCTACAAGGGGAGTTGGAGAGAGCTCGTTACCACCCTTTCCTGTGGCACTGTTTCCTCACATCCCTCTCAGTCAATGTGGACTTTACGTACGTCTGTACCATCCCCTATCCTTGGGGATCAGGGGGGAGAAAGGACGCTACTTGCGCACGTTCAGCGTATCGTGGAGCAGGGAAGAAAGAACGCTACTTACGCACGCTCAGCGTATCGTTGAGGGCGAGTTAAATCGGCACGATTCAGGTCCGGGGGTGAAAAAAAAATCGGCTCTTTCCACATCTATATCAACGGTTTTCTCAAAACTGGAACAAAAGCAGGAGCCAAGCGAGGATTCTTTTCATATCATTCTAATCTCGTCATCGTATGTTAATCTCGTCATCGTATGTTTTTGATGGAAAAGGCGAAGCACTTATTCTTGTTTAATCACCCCCTACATCAGGGTGAGTTTACGATGTATTCCAACTTACGTGTAAACTGTTTACCAATATCAAGTTGCTGGGGTGGTTAACACTCCACTCTGTGCCTTGGTCCACGTTGCTTGAACACTCAAGAGTAAACACCATGCTCACGATGCGTAACGACAACTTGGCACAATTATTCAACATTCAACAATATGAATAATAATAATGATAATAATAATATCAATCTTAATAATAATAATAATGATAATAATAATAATAATAATAATAATGATAATAATAATAATAATAATAAGAAGAAGAAGAAGAAGAAGAGAGTAGGAGGAGGAAGTAGAAAGATAATAATAACAATAATAAAAATAATGATAATAATAATAATAATAATAATAATAATAATAATAATGATAAATAATGGCCTTGCCCACTTTAACCTAGAGGCACCAGGACCAAACAAATGGCCTCATGTACACACTCAACCTCAGGCTGTGTACTGTACACCAAAACCAAAACCTTCAGCCAGTGGTACAGGTATGCTGAGTACCCCTGGCAAGTTGTGAAGGAGTGTGGTGATTAAGAGGCTGGTGTATGGACGGAGCATCAGGTTGGAGGGGAAGAGCAGTGGCTTCAGGTGAGTGTGGATCAGGTATTTCCTTTAAAAAAAAAAAGAAATTTTGTGTCAGAAATACCTGGAGAAAGAGAGGGAGGGATTTCTATGTGGCATTTACGGATGCGATGCGATAAGTCTGACTGAGGCGACTTGTCCGGGGGCGTTGCGAATTAATGGGGCGAGTAGAAAGTCACAGTGAGGAGTTTGATCTTACTAGGAGAGTCAGTTATATGTGCGGGTGAGGAAGGGAGGAGGGTGAGGTGGTTCACCAGAGAAGGTGCGTCTGTGTCGAGGGTGAGCACGTCCCCATGGATGTATTACTCTCTCCATGGACGGAGTGGTGAGGGAGGTGTATGATACGGCCCCCCGGAGCGAAGGATGGCTGTACCAGTGGGGGGAGATAGGATGGGGGACTGTGGGGGGTTGGGGGTGAGGGGGGGGAGGGCATGAATCAGCTGCTGTTTGCTGATGACGCGGCTCTGGTGGCAGACTCCTTAGAGAAAGGCATAAAGCTCTGACAAAGTATAGGGGAATGTCTGAAATTGAGAGACAGGAACACAAATCTCAACAAATGAAGGTAGTGGGACGCAGCGGAGGGTAGGATGAGAACAGGATGCACGCAGAGCAAGTCTGAAGGCGGAAGACCTGAAGAAGGTGGCGTGGCGTAGGTATCTGGGAGTGGACGGAGGGAGTAATGAAGGCGGCAGATGATGGGGGGTTTACAGTCCCAGGGTACACTGCGGAACACGTGTGAAGAGACGAGAGTGTGCGCGTCTCTCTGCTGGGGGCAAAGTTATGAGTCTGCCTGAAGGAATATATCAGTCCAAACACTGATGCACGAGCCAGTCTAAAATCTTGCCAAATTCCCTGGTTCCCCCACACCTGACCTAACTTGTTACTTACCACCTGTGTCTGACATGACGGAGGCGGTAAATTCACTGATTGAGGTAGAGTATATATATATATATATATATATATATATATATATATATATATATATATATATATATATATATATATATATATATTTCTCTTCTTTCAAACTATTCGCCATATCCCGCGTTAGCAAGGTAGCGTTAAGAACAGAGGACTAGGCCTCTGAGGGAATATCCTCACCTGGCCCCCTTCTCTGTTCCTTCTTTTGGGGATAGGGGAGAAAGAATACTTCCCACGTATTCCCTGCGTGTCGTAGAAGGCGACTAAAAGGGGAGGGAGCGGGAGGCTGGAAATCCTCCCCTCTCGTTTTCAATTTTCCAAAAGAAGGAATAAAGAAAGGGGCCAAGTGAGGATATTCCCTCCAAGGCTCAGTTCTCTGTTCAGTTGATATACATCGAAGAGACGAAGCTAGGACGCCAAATGGCGTCCTAGCTACGTCTCCTTGATATATATCAACTGACTTATATTTCTCTCTCGTGTCTCCCCTGATGATGTGATTATTACACGAAAGTGCACTTGGGAACTTATCGTGTTTCATTTTCCCCGTGGACTCATATATATATATATATATATATATATATATATATATATATATATATATATATATATATATATATATACATAAACACGAATAGAATACATATGAACGCATAATAACCTCCAACAGCCAGGATTCGAAGCCAGGACCTTTTGCATGGTAGTCGGCAAAGTTAACCGCTTGTTTAGCGTTTCGACTACCACGCAAAAGGTTCTGGGTTCGAATCCTGACTGTTGGAGGTATGATGTGATATATTACATAACTACTTTTGCGCACAGATCACATCACTGACCCATCCACTCCTCTCCTCTCTTCCTAGACACGTTCAATCAGACTGGCCTACCAATCGCCAATCAGCTTGGCCTTCCAATCACCAATCACTGCTTTCTCATCGCCGGAACACCTCCCACCTCACCACCCCTACGTCTTCATCCCCCTACCCACAACACAGTCACTGACCTCCCACCCACCCCCTTCCCCCAACCTCAAAACGGCCCCCCACTGCTTCCTGTATGTAGCCTGGATCCCCACCAAGTCCCACATTTCCACCCACACACCCAACCCCTCACACCTATTTCCAAGGGCACCCCCCTGCCTGTCACCCACCCCAGCCGTGTTTACTGCTGCACTGCCGCCCACGCCCCTTTCTTTTTTTTGCCAACGGTGGTGTCCCATCGATCGATTAACGACTGCGGGCAAGATTTGGTGGTGCATGAGCCATACATGGCGAAGGTGAGAGAGAGAGAGAGAGAGAGAGAGAGAGAGAGAGAGAGAGAGAGAGAGAGAGAGAGAGAGAGAGAGAGAGAGAGAGAGAGAGAGATTTGTGAGCAAAACTTACATGAGTTTACCTACCGTGTGTATGTCTTAAAGCTTGTATGTGTACATATACATGTCTTAACCCCGCACACACACACACACACACTTTTGTGTGTGTATGTATATATATATATATATATATATATATATATATATATATATATATATATATATATATATATATATATATATATATATATTCATCTATTATTTATTCATTATACTTTGTCGCTGCCTCCCGCGTTAGCAAGGTAGCGCAAGGAAACAGGTGAAAGAATGGCCCACCCCGCCCACATACACATGTATAAATACATACATATATATACATACAACCTTCCATACACCATCCTGCCAGACACAGTCCCTCACATCACGTCACTCACGCGAAAGGTCATCTTATCCTTCTTGATGCACACGAGACGAGACGCTCTTCCCTCAGCGGTTTTGCCTTCGTACTCACCACCACAACCTTCCTCCCATCCTCCCTCCTCCCACGTCGTCGTCGTCAGCCCTTCCACAGGAGATGCTTTCCCATCACAGAGGCCCAAAGACGCGGTGCTGTCCCCCCGAAGGGCACGGAGGCACGCATTCACAAATGCGCCACCTCTCCCTCCCTCCATCCATCCTCCTCATCTCCCTAACTCGTCAGCCTGATTGAGGCACCGTGCGAACGCCTTCAAGTCACGGCGGCTCCCTAACTCGATCGCACTAGAGGCAGGTCGAAGTGACCAAGGTCAGAAACAGGCCCGACAGTGGTCTGCACCAGGGGTATGATTGCCTGCGTGTGGTGTGCCCCAGGGAGGGAGGGAGGAAGGGAGGGAGGGAGGGAGTTCTACACACTCGTGGGCCCTCCGCCCCCATCTCGTGTGTGTGTGTGTGTGTGTCTATGTGTGTACGTATGTTTGTCTAATTACCTATGTGTATTGCGCAGGGAAGGAAGGCGGGGGGGGGGGATATACACTTGTGGGGCCACCATGTGTGTGTGTGTGTGTGTGTGTGTGTGTGTGTGTGTGTGTGTGTGTGTGTGTGTGAGTGAGTCTATGTGTATATGTGTTTGTCTAATTACCTATCTGTACTGTGCAGGTGTGTGTGTGTGGGGGGGGGGGTGGGAGTTATACACTCGTGGGCCCCCCATGTGTGTGTGTGTGTGTGTGTGTGTGTGTGTGTGTGTGTGTGTGTGTGTGTGGCCGCCAATTACCTCTCTCTCGAACAGATTTGTGTTCGAGGCGTTTGCTGACTCATATGATTTACATACACACCCACTGATAAACTAGAGGGACGGGGTTGGTGTTGGGGAGGGAGGGAGGGAGGTTGGTTGGTTGGTGTCTAACTCAAAAGTGAGAGACAGGAATAAGATGATGAAGGGAGGGGCGGCCCGGCCAGGCAATTCTGAAGGATACACTATATTTCCCTTTTTTTCTCTTTTGGACTTTGACACACGGGCCTTAGAGACGTCGTAAACACCTGCGACAAGAGACGTCGTAACGCTTGTGATACAGACGTCGTAACGCCGGTGATACAGACGTCGTAACGCATGTGATACAGACGTCGTAACGCATGTGATACAGACGTCGTAACGCCGGTGATACAGACGTCGTAACGCTTGTGATACAGACGTCGTAACGCCTGTGGTACAGACGTCGTAACGCATGTGATACAGACGTCGTAACGCATGTGATACAGACGTCGTAACGCCTGTGATACAGACGTCGTAACGTCGGTGATACAGACGTCGTAACGCTTGTGATACAGACGTCGTAACGCCTGTGGTACAGACGTCGTAACGCTTGT